>NC_091746.1:34708264-35008264 GCF_043380555.1 Nothobranchius furzeri
ACTGTTCAACTGCTAATCATGAACCAGTAAGAAGCCAGTCATACACATGTGACTGGAAAATACCTGACAGCACAGAACCAGAGATAATACCAACAGGAGGATTTTGGAGTACATTTTGGGATGGGTTTGGAGCATCGCCCACATGATAAGCCATGTTGCTCATTCCACAGTTACACATTCTTCAATGTGGTGAAGAGGTGATCAAAAGGTTGCAGGTTTGCGCCCTGCTCAGTCTGTCGCTGCTGTTGTGTCCTTGGGCAAGACACTTCATTCTCCGCTAGTTGTGAGGGACTGGTGGCACCTGTGTACGGCAGCCTATCCACTGTTAGTGCGCCCCAGGGCAGCTGTGGCTACATTGTATCTCATCAGGGCTGCATGGTGGCACAGTGGTTAGCACTGTTGCCTCGCAGCACCAAGGTTGCAGGTTCGAAACTCGGCTCGGCTGCGGCCTTTCTGCGTGGAGTTGCGTGTTCTCCCCATGCATGCGTGGGTTTCCTCTGGGTACTCCGGTTTCCCCCACAGATCACAACATGCACTATAGGTTATAAATTGTAAGTCACTTTGGATAAAAGCGTCTCCTAAATGAATAAACATAAACATAAACATCACCACCAGTGTGTGAATGTGTGTGTGAGTGAGTGATGATGTTGTAAAGTGTCTAAGGGGGTTCTAGAACTATTATTGATGAAAAACTGATTGACAAAACATTTACAAACATTTTTTACAGTTTCTGTTGTACACTGACTTTACTGATGGAGATAATCAAGGGAGAAAAATACTTTCTTGCTGCTGAGCTGTGACGCTCAAATGCAGCATAAAATAATCAACAGAATAAAAATTGGTTTTCAGTTTTCTCCCTAAATCAGATCGTAATTGGTGTGACATCAACTCAACCATTCATTTTCAAAAGATTTTTTTATTTATAGTACAAAATACCTTTGGTACATTCTAAAAAAACATGTACATGTGATTGTGTTCATAGAATGTGAGTGTGTGTGTGTGTGTGTGTGTGTGTGTGTGTGTGTGTGTGTGTGCACATGTGCATGTTTATGTGTGTGCGTGTGTGTGCGTGCATGCTTGTATATGTGTGTGTGCATGCATACATGTATATGTGTGTGTGTGTGTGTCTGCATGTGCATGTGTGTGTGTGTGTGTCTGCATGTGCATGTGTGTGTGTGTGTGTAGGAGCAGAGAGCTGTTTTACTGTGCCCTGCCCAGCTCAGTGGTATTAGTTCAGCTCTGAGAGGTGATGTTTCCCACTGCTGAACTGCCTTCGTTTTGTTCTCATATTCATGACCTGTTTCTATTTCATTTCAATGGCAGACTGCTAATGGTTGCTGCAGCTATCAGATAAGGTCGACAGAAACAGATTTTCTCTTCGAACTCTGGTAATAAAATAAACTGGAAGTGTACACATCCCAGATTGCCTCCTCGTGGTATATTTCTTGCCCCCACCCTCAGCAGGTGTTCACTGCAGGTTAATACGGGATGTGCCTCCTTCTCCTCTTGTGTGGCTTTGAAAAAAAGAAATTAGTGAAAAAAGCTGCTGACTCAAATCCTGTTAACATCACCAGGTTGTCAGCTGCTTTGTTTTTCTCCTTTGATTTCTGCTCAGTGTGTGTCCCTCATTGGGGACGGATTCCTTGTTTGATGAGTGTCGCCTAAAGTTATGCTTTCATCAAATGGGGCACGCCTACCTCCAAATTCCTCTGCCTCATCCTTTAAAACACTGCTGAGAAGAAAGAAGGCTTTTTTAAAAGTATAAACACCATAGATTCCTTTAGCGTGCATACTTTAATGCATTTCTCTCCAATTGAAGCCCTGTGATTGCATCTTATTTTGGTTATGAGTGACGTCTTTAAAATGCATCAACATAGCTTGGAGAAGAGCTGTGAGATCAAACAGGGTCGCCTTTTGTTAGAGGAACAATTTGAAGCTGAAAAGTAGATGTTAGTCCAGCTGCGTTGCAAATTTGAGTCGTTGTAAGGTGGAAAGATGAAAGGATTTCTCTGCCTCCAGTTTCTTGCTCATAAAGACATCTGAACCTGACAACAGAAGGTGTAACTGTAGATTCTAGAGCTGATTAGGTTTCTGCTTCTCCCAGCTGAGCCGCGAACACTTGGAGTCTGGATTGTGGACATGACGAATGGATCAAAACTGTTCAATGAGTCAATGAAGCTTCTAAAGACTCGACTCACAATGTTAGAAACTATTGGAAGACTTTAAGGCTATTTAAGAGAAAGAAAGCATTTTGAGGTGTTTGGAAAAGCTTTCAGGTTTAAACCAGATCAGTGATCAGGGCCGTTGCTAGCTATTTTGGTGCCCTAAGCACAAAGTCTTCGTGGTGCCCCCCCCCACACACACACACAGAAAAAACAACACAATCACTGGCATGTGACATGACTAAATTCAAAACTATTTAACCTTTATTAAGAACTAGAGAGGCACAATATACACAACTAGAAAATCCTGATATGAAGGGAGGAGGTTAGCATAATGGACTTTTTTCTTCAAATTATACCATCAGCAGCTGATGTTCCTCTTGGCCCGTAAATGTTTATGAAATATAAATCAACATTGAGCAAATACCTAATTTGAAAATAGGTTTGTCAAATTTTTCATATTAAATCTCAGTTACATAGCCTATAGACCACATAGGCTATTTAATAATGATATAAATCATGTCCATAGTTAACTCATGATTAATCACAAACAGCCGCTTATTTAAAATTAAAATTTCTTACTTTACCTTGACGGTGTTTTTGTCCTTCCTGTTTTTGTGACATTTAAGTATTTGGGTGGACAAATATGATTCATTTGTTTATTTCTGTTACAAAACAGCACAGATGGGCCTATCTGACCTCACAGAGGAAACTTTATTTTACTTGAGAAAGATGTTTTAAGATGAACTTATCAAAACAAAAAAATCTTCAAACTCTTCAAGGTTTATTTTTAGATGAACAACCTTTAACACTGTTCAGACTTATTTGTTGATCCAAGTCGCATGAACAGGCTGAATAAAAGGATTTTTCCCTTTGTTGCATTTAACTATTTCTTCTTTGAAGAAGTGCTGATTCAGAAGAGAATAACTGCATTTAGGAAGATGATGACTTGTTACGTTTTTTCTCCAGCAGTAAAAAAGCTCCAAAGCTTCTCTGATTTTCTCTCCCTCTCAGCCTCTTTCACTCAGCTACTAATGAATGCCCGGTAGGCAGGGCCAGATTAACACTTTGTTGTGCCCTGGGCAACAATGTTCAAGGGCCCCATCATCACGACCCAAGGATCACCATAATATGGCCACTCACAGAATATTTTACTGTAATATGCAGTAAATATACTCAATACTTGAATACCTGATGTCACGTAACCCTCTCAGGGTAACCTTTGACCCACCTCGTGTGGACTGACCAATGAGGAGAGGGTCTTAACTTGAGGCCCTCTCTTCATTGGTCAGTCTGCATGAGACTGACTCTCAACTAACGTTCAAAGTCATAGGCAGCGAAGCCTCTCAGCGTAAAAGCCCGGGTGGACAGTTTGTTTAATGTAGGGTGACCGTATTTCCATTTCCAAAAAAGAGGACAGAGGATCTGTGCCTATGACATCACACTATGGCAACGCCACACAAACCACGTTGGGACCCATTTTTTTGTAAGAAGTAAATTAATATCAGATTCTACCAATAAAAGGGCTCGAAAACAATTCATATGTAAATATTTTGCATATTTATTGCAAAATCTCATTTTTCTGCTTTAATGCTGCAACAAGGTTTTATTAATAATAAATTATTATACCTTATGTTTTACTACAGCATCGGTATGCTTCCTGTGCACATATTATTAAGGATGCTTGTTTCAGCTGTGAGATTAGACGATAGGATCAATGAATGTCACACACTCCATGGAAACTTTCAGAGAATCCACAAATAGTGGCTTTCACATGGTTTTGTTACTTTTAGCAGGTTTAGAAAAGCAGCAGATGAGACAGCATGTCTGATAATTTAGTTTTTCATCTGATAATATTAGAACATGTCAGCAATGTCTGAGGGGCTTTTATAAACACCATATAACTAACACTACTGGAGAGGGCATGAATTACACAGAGGCTTCTGGGGAGCCCAGTTTTGGGGGTGGGGTGGGGGGTGGGGTGGGGGGGGGGGCGGGGCATTTTGCCTTGGCCCCCAAAATGTCTTGAAACGGCCCTGGGTGTGTGACTGAGTTTTGAAGGTGATCTGAGCTGTATCAGATGTATAAATATTACAAGTGTGTAACTTAATGTTTTATACATGTAAAAACGTGTAGTGTAGATTAATCTACATTTTACTTTTCAACACTTTGTTTAGTTTTCTTGTTTTGATTTAACTATATTTTCCTGTCCTGTCTGTCTCTCATCTTCCTGCATCTCCTCTAAACTCTCCAGAAAATCTGCTGCCTGGATTCTTACTTTTTCACCTCATCAGTTACTTTTGAGCAGATCAAAGGGATATCCTGACCGCAAAGCGGAGTGCGCGATTCGATGCTGCGTCTGTGAGGTGAAATCACCGCAGCACAGGTGATGAGCTCCGCAGTAGCAGAGCGCTTCAGGCACAGATAAGACAGAAAGTAGAGAACATGTGCGGACATGAACGATCGTGTGTTAATTATAGTTTTTTGGTTGCGCCACTTTGAGAATGGACCGTGCGCTGGAAGCAGCTGCCTGGAGCGCTGCGCAACAACGCGCTGTGCCGCTCTCTGCTCAGAAGAGTCCATAAATGAAGTAATATAGGTAGAAAACTTTTTTCCGGCTCCCCTGGATGTGGGATATACAGCTCCCCCATAATTCGATCACTGCTCCTGGATGAAAAGCCGGACATTTTCATCAAAACAAGAACCCCCAGTCTGGACGTCCCTGACAGAGTAAAAAGTGGACACAGTCCATCTCTACTTTTTGTATTGTTTTCTCTCTGTAAACATGCTGTTAACTTGCTTTGCACATCTTCCAATTGAAATCTGTCTTTATCATATATATTTTATTTCTTCATAAGTTTGCGTTTGGTGCCCCTCCCCCGGCGTGGTGCCCTACGCGCTATGCGTGGTGTGCGTGTGCGGAGCGCCGGCGCTGCCAGTGATATTAGGATGTTTCCTGTTTAGAATGATGAGACAAACCCTGTGATCCACAAAGATAAGCTAGAGGGTCCAGGAGGGCTCGTTACCATAGTGATGAGCTGCACATAGGATACCCTACAGCCTCACAATGCCAATATGGATGCAGTGAAAGAATTACAGCCCGGGAGACACAAAATGCGTACAGCAGGGCAGCATTATGTATTTAGCACATTTCACACACAGAAGCAATTCAGTGTGTAACACAACAAAAAAGGGTGGAGGAGGCTGATTGCAGCCAAGGGACCAGAGAAACTAAAATATGATTTATTGACAAACAATGGTCAACATTTATTTACAAAGCTAAAAAAAAGGACAATAAAAATAGCTGAAAGTAGAGTCAAAAGTTAAAGTACCCTTTATGCTTAAATCGAGTTTTCTAAAGAGCACATTCCTAGTCCAGGCAGCAGAACTACAGTAATCCAGGGTCCTTCTTGGATCGCCACTTTTACTGCAGTAGGGGGAACCAGTAGTTATTGGAGGTAAACATTTAGTTGTATTTCAAATATTGCAGCCACGGGTTACTTTGTGAGGTAGAATGCCTATTCCCAGGGGCATGTCTAGAAAATTCTTGGGTGAAAAAGCCTGTGGGCTTGCCACTGTTGTCTCGGGACTCTGCCGTAGAAATCTAAAAAGCGGTTCAGTTTATAGACATTTTTTGTTTGTATATTTGTTCTTTAAATTACATTTTAGGCAGAAATCAGCCAGAACGAGTTTGTATCGCGGGTCCCAGTTATTCCCGTGTGTGTGTGTGTTCATGAGTAGCGAATTAAACTTGTCATTTGTTTTAAGGACAACGGAGCAAAGAAGCCTTTTTATTAAGCTTAGAGGTGAAGAGTGAAGCTGTTTACGCACACAACCACAGAAGTTGTTCTGTGAAAAGTAGTTTTACATTCAGGGATTTACACAGCTGACACGTTATAATGAAGTAAAAAGTTTGTGTGAAGAATATAATTTTTATCTTCTCATGTGGATAAATGTAAAAATGTGTTTATTGCCTTTTTGTCACCTGTGGTCTCTGATTTTCTCTGTAGGACTGCAGGTGTCCAGGGTCAGAAGAGGCTTTACCTGGTGGTCCTCCTGGGAGAGAAGCCTTCTACAGTCATCATGTTAATGTTATTTAGCTGTTTGATATTTGAACACGTTTATTAAAACAAATACTAACTGATAACTCTTTCTGGTCATTGATTTTATCACCAATTTTATTAGATGTTTTTGAACATGTTACATGAACAGAAAATGAAAAGATGGTAAGGAGACAAGATTATTTATAATACGTTACACTAGGGTTGTCACGGTATGAAAATTTAACCTCACGGTTATTGTGACCAAAATTATCACGGTTTTCGGTATTATCGCGGTATTTTTTAAACGGTGTTGCATATGTTCAGAAAGCATTGATAGTCCTGTTCTACACAAACTGAAATAGGTTTGAAAAGGTTTAATATTGTTTATTAAACCTAAAATAACACAAAGTCTTAGCAAAAGTGCAACTTTTCACAAGTAAAGGAACAAATAGCTTCTTTTTCTGGAACATGTTACAGTAGTCAGTGCAGGTTTAAATTATACAAATCCAAACATTCAAAACATAAACAATATGTAAACAAATCAAAGAAACACCACTTGTTTTCTCATATACTTGTTTTCTTCATTATCAAAATGAAAATCTAAAACTCCAGTCCACACTTGACTTGAGCACTGTACAAGTCATCCTTAAAAAATATGTATTTAAAATAAATAGCCACTTTAAACAAATTACTAAAATAACTACTACACTATGTAATCAAATCCAAATGTTCAAGTATAAATGGCATTGAATAAGTAAACAAATCCATGACAAGGAACTAATTGTATATTTCTCTTCATCATCAACAAATACGATGCTTCATCCAGCAACAGGGTGTCCGTGACACGGTTTAAATGCTGGCAGAGGACGCTGCGCCTGCAGTATATAGTGACTCGTTGCATTCTCTCTCAACCAAAAGTCCTCACGTCATGCATTTCAGCTAAAATGCTAATGCTAACTTACCTTGCACTGGCTGTAGAGACGTGGGTGATGGTCACGCAGATGTGCCATTAGATTCGAAGTGTTGCTGCCTTTTGCAGACACTTGTTTCCTGCACGTTCTGCAAACGGGATAGCCGTCTTCTATTAACTGTCCCTCAGCGTTTTTCAGAAATCCCAAATATGCCCATACTTCTGATTTAGTCTTCTTTGAGGGCTGATGGATGTCCTGGGCGCTGCTGTCTCCTCCTTCCACCATTATTTCAGCTTCAAAGTTTTGGTGCCGTTGCAAACTAAAAAGTGCGTGTGCGCGCCGCGGGAACTTCAGCTGAAGCGACGGTGGCTGGTAAGGGTCAAAGCGCCGAAACCGCGGCCACGGTAAACCCACCGAGATAATTTAGTTTTTTAAAAACTGGACGGTTATTTTTATTGTCAACTTTTTTACCGGGGTTTACCGCTATACCGGTTACCGTGACAACCCTACGTTACACTTATTTACAGATCAAAACCAGTATGGACCAGTTTTGTACGGTTAAAGCAGGATTAACCTGAGTGACTCTTCCTGGATAATTTATTTAAACTGAGTGAGCAGGAAGTCTTTAACAGTGCAGCTGGATCTGCTGCAGGAGGATCCAGGCGTGGATGGAGGGCTGGAGCAGACCCGTGGCTGCACGTTTCTGGTCAGAGGAACATCATACAGGACGGTCTGCAGAGAGCTTTGGGATGCCTCCTCTCACTGTCCACTCCATCGTCCATCTACAGGGACTGGTGGGTTGGCTCAGACGACGGCTGTTACATCTCTGAATGACTTGCCTGTTAACAATAGTGGTGGTCTGCTGGTACCTCCTCCAGGACAGAGCACCACTGACCTCCTCCACACACATCTTCCTCACGCTCATCCTGCAGACCCACAACTTCACCAGCACAGAGGCAGATGTGCAGCACAGTGCATGCTGACCTGTAATAGATTAAATAAGAGTTTGTGTGTTTTTTAATGGAAAAATGTAAAACAAAACATAACCTGCAGTACACTGATTCTGTTCAGTTTAAAGAAAAGCAGCAGGGAATAGTTAAATAAAAACTACAGAGAATTTACATTTTTAAGACAGATCTAATCATTAGTAGGCTTAAGTTGAGTAAACAAATGCACATTGAAAACAGTTCAATGCCATTTTATTTAAAAGCCTGTTTTTTAAAACGTTTTACCCCCATTTGATGCAAAATAAGTTCTAAGGTCCAATTTACATTAGAAAACATCTATCACCAATCCGTGCTGCCTTCTCGAGTTACAGAGTTACAGCCTCTCCCCTAGGATACCGCATTCCAGAGATATCAGCGGGCCTACACAGGAGCATTCACACAGTTAAAATACTGGAAAGGAAAGAAAGAATGTCCTGAGATGTTCTTTAGGATTCAAAAAGGAACATTAAATACAGAAAAAACCTATCAGGTACATTTCCTGGAAGGTGCTGGATACTTTGCGCCTTATCAGAGTGGCTTTTGGTTGGGGCGCTCAAAGATGGACGCTGTCACGCCTCTGTACTTGGATGTACGGAAGGCCTTGTCCAATAGGAAGGTGGTGGTGGTGGTGTTCTTGGATATTGAAAAGGCGAATGACATAATATGGCGAGAGGGTCTGTTAAAGACCCTTCACGAGGCTGGGGTGAGGGTTGGAATGCTGAGGTGGATTGGGGATTTTCTGAGTGACAGGACGATGCAGGTGAGGGTGGGATTGTCCCTGTCTAGGTCGGTGGTCGTAGAGAATGGGGTCCCTCAGGATAGTGTCATCAGTCCAGTTCTTTTTAATATTTTAATTAATGGACTGTTTAGCTCGCTGAGTGTCGGAATGGGTAGAACCTTGTATGCTGATGACAGAGCCTTTTGGGAAAGGGGGCGGAACCTGCCCCATGTGTTCCGTAAGATGCAGGACAATCTGGACAGGGTTGAGAGGTGGGTGAGCTGTTGGGGTGTTATGCTGTCAGATACAAAAACACAGTACATGATATTTGGTCTCAGGAGGTCGTCACGGGAGGAAGGTCTGAGGTTGGATCACCGAGACTGGAGAGGGTGACCTCGTATAATTATCTAGGTATGTGGATGGATGAACGGTTGACATGGAGGGTTCATGTGATGAATCTGGTGCACTAAGGTGCTAAACGTCATGCGGTGTTTGGCTGGGACAGACAGGGGAGTAGATAGGTCCACCCTGCTCATGGTTTACAGGGGTGTGGTGCACTCTGTCCTGGATTATGGATGCTCTATGTATGGCTCTGCAGCCCCCTCGACCTTGCGGAGGTTGGATGTGGTGCAGGCAGCTGCATTGAGAGTATGTAGCGGGGCCTTTTGTACAACCTCTGTGTTGGTGCTTCAGGTGGAAGTAGGAGAGATGACCCTGGAGTATCGTCAGGCCAAGCTGGGGCTACGATACCTGATAAGGGTACAGGGCATGGGGGATGCGGCTGTGGCGTCGGGTTTGCTGGAGGAAAAGTGGGAGTTTGGTGGCCGGAAAGGGCGGGGAGGCTTTGTGGAAAGGCTCAGGGGACATGCAGGTAGGTTGGGTCTCCTGGGCTGGCCAGTGGTTTTTCTATTTGGTTAGGGTTAGGGATGTTCCACCGTGGCAGTTGCCCGACCCAGAGGTGGAAGTGACTCTCTTGGGGCAGGGCAGGGGGAGTGGTCAGGCGGAGGTGGTAGAGGAGTACTTGAAGACAGGATGTCCTCGTATGTAACCGATATACACGGATGGCTCTAGGGACCCTGAGAGTGGCAGGGCTGCTGTGGTATTTGTGGTTCCTAGCATGGGGCACGTGTTTGGTAGCCGCCTACGTGACCACAGTTTGGTGTTCACGTCGGAGGTGGTGGCTATGCTGTGCGCCTTGAGGTGAGTGGGGGAACATGGGTCAATGAGTGCGGTCGTGTGTTCCGACTCGGCGGCAGCGTTCAGAGCGCTGACGGGTTTGAGAACAAGACTCTAGGCCGGATTTGCTGGTCTCCGTACACCAGTTGCTCTGTGCACTGCAGAAACAGGGCAGTGTTGTGGGGTTCATTTGGATTCCCGCCCATGTGGTAGTGGTTGGAAATGAGGAGGCAGATCAGGCGGCGAAGGGCTCCATTAGGAACGACATATTGGGACTGGACTTGGGTATAGGGTTGCAGGAATAACATGCTGTTACATCCCTCAGCTCGCTAGGAGTGATGTGTAGGAGGGAGTAAAAGATGCTGTGTGTAGATTAAATAATAACTGAGTAAATGTGTCTTCAACAAAGGATTTTTATTAACAAACACAAAGAGCCTATGCATACAAAAAGGAAACAGGTTAACAAAAAGCGCCAAGCAAAAAAGGCTGGGAGGAGGAAAAATATCTAACTGAAATATTCAATATATACACAAAACACTGAATAAACAAGAGCCATCCTGTTAGGCAGAGACGCTCGGGAGGGGAAATCCAAAAGGGGAGTCGAAGGCCAGTCCAAAGTCAAAGTACCAGAAATCCTAACGACCAAGAGTCTAAACCACTAAATCACCGAAGTACCACGAAGCAACGCACACACACACAAGCACACGAGGAGAAGAGAGCAGTATGAACACCTTCGTGCCCACACTTGCCTGTACCTTCTCCTAGACCGAGGACAGCAGAGCAGCTTTTAACAGCTGTTCAGGGATTACTGGTGATTGAAAACAGCTTGGCACCGGGAGACGGGTGAGGCAGAAGCCACTGAGGCCATCTTGTGGCCGAAAAGGGGCAAGGCACGTAACACATGCGGTGATCTGCCGGGAGGTCAGATGCTTGTGGCAGGTCTCCTGGTGCACAGAGCAATAGGGTAGGAGCTTTTTTGAACTGCAGGGGATGGTGGGGGAAGGAAGGATGTAGCTGGATATAGGCTGTGGGAGGAGGAATGAGGTTGTGCTGACCTGTTTGAGGCTGGGACATTGTGGACTGGGATGTGGCCTATTCCTGGTGGGCAAACACCCAGATAGTAGATGTGTTTGTGGGGAACCGGAAACTGTCTCCCATGTATTGCTGAGCTGCCGAAGGTACGGGGATGAGCCGCAAGTCCTGTATGGGATGTTGGGGCAGTGTGGGGTGGAAGTTTCAGTCTCCCAACGTTGTTGGAGGCTCGGGATAAGCAATGTCTTAAGCTGTTGATGGACTACTTGTGCACTATGGGTGCATATGAAAGGATATAGTAGGTAGGCATAGCCGTAGCATGTGATGTTGCAAAAGCAGCAGTATGCCTATATGGCATCTAAGCTGCTGGGTTCCTGCAAAGCACGCAAGCAGTCTGGGAGGCAGCATTGCAGGGGTCTGCTCTCCTCAAGACCTCGGTTTGTTTAGAACCCCTTCATTTAGATGAGTTTTAACTTTCATAGTTTTAACTCTGAAAGATTCAAAGAGATCTTTGGTAAATGTCAACTTGGTTGACTCAGTTTTAAGGTTAACTCTGTTTTGGTTTTAAGAATTCTATCAATTTATTTGTGTTTTAAAACACCTTCAGTTTTGGTGACACTTTTAACAAAGCTTTAACCAGGTGTTTTATATGTTAAGTTGTCTTTTAACTGTTAAACTTCTTGAGAATTTTTTTGTCTTGCACTATTTTAATAATGCTCCCCATCTGTGTGCTCGCTTGTTTTAAAACTTTTTATGGCAATTAAACCCATTTTTGATCCACTGTCATGTTTTTATGTTACCCCCTTTTTCACATTTTAACAGCACATGTCGGGGTTGTAACAGGGTGACTAAATTGACAAAAGTGATGAGATGGACCTTACTTCACTAGGCAACTTATTCCAATCCTGAGGAGCTTTGACGCTAAAAGGGAATCTCCCCACCTCCTTTTTAAACCGAGGAACAACAATCGGTTAGTCGAGTGGAATTCAAGGAATCAATGGGAATCAACAAAACTTTCAGATAAGATGGAAAATTAAAAATAGATACATTTAAAAATAAATACCAACCAATGAAATTGACGTCTAGATTTTAAGGGCAACCAAGCAAGAAGTTCATACATATAACAATGATGAGTATTGAAAAGACACCATAAAGCAAATCAACATAAGCTGTTGTAGATGACATCAAAGGACTGCAGGCTAGCAACTGTAGAATTTAGATTCAATATATCTGCAAAATCAATAATCTGCAGCAGAAGCTGAGTTGGTTTGAAACAATTTATTGAGTTATATAGGATTCTTAAGCACAGTGTGACCTTATGATATGTCATGTCAATACGGCATTTAAAAGACAACTCTGGCTCAAGCCAAACACCTAAATATTTGAAGTTAACAGAAGAATGTACTGGAGAGAAATCCAAACAATGCAGATTAAGATACCCATTGACACCAGAGTAAACACTGCTTCTATGGAACAGCATGGAATAAGTTTTTGATTTATTTAGAAGATGTTTGTTCTGAGCTAGTCAGAGCTGCACTTCGTCAAAGATAAGCTGAAGAGCATCATTTATCTCAGTGTAGTGGGAGTATTTTCTGTCCCGATTAATGGAAGGTGTTGTCAGTCAGCGTTTGTAACCAATTAACTGCTGGCTGCTCGACTATAAAGGGCCAGTAATGTTCAGCAGTGTTAGAACGCTGAACTATCTGTTAACTAAAGGGCATGCCCCTTGTCTTGTCCTGCAGGTAATGTCGCAAATTTAGTCGTGTAACTTTCTTTGCCTTCCATCACTTATTACATATTGTTGTACAGATTATCCCGTCGTGGGTCCCTCTGGTTCATTCATCTGGAGTAGAGCTGGCAAATCACATTTGGTTTTACGTGCCTCTCGCTTTGTTTGTTTGTATTAAGTCTCCGCTTTGAATAGGCCGAACACCAGTTAACAAGCTAAAACACACACATTGCTGTTGAAGGAACTGCCTGATTGGTATGTAGCTGGTACATGCTTTGCTCCCCAGTTAGGAAAATGGGTTTTAATGGTTTTTCTTCCCTAATTATGGGAAGGAGGCAGTAGCCTCTTTTATGACAGACCATCGCGTCATTACAGAGTGATAAATCCGAATTTGTGGGTCTCGTAAATGCGGCAAGGAGCAAAGAGTAAAGGTGATGAAACTAGATTTTGATGTGCCCAGCGACCTCCCTTTATCCCGTCTTGGTTTTAGAGGTGCCTGATGGCAGTTTATTCTAGCTTCAGCGTTGCTACTATAAATGTCAAAATCCTCCCCAGGAAGCCGTGGCAAATCCCGTTTTGCAAACACTATGGTCCTGTAAAAACAGCTAGTGATTAGCTGCTGTTACCAGAGCGCTGCTGCTTTGCTTGGCTGTGCTGTGACGTGTATGAGTTGCTGTGCTCTCTTTGTTTTTTTTTTATTCGCTTGGAGCAGCATGCTAACAGTGTTGACGTGCTGGAGCTGGTGTAACCAGAGGAGCTCCGTGGTGACTGAGACCCGAACGGCGGGTTGGAGTGGGAGTCTGGTCCGGTGTTCCTGCCCGACGTCTTCTGTGGCTTGGTAGGCCTGTGAGCGGACAGTCGGTGGAGCCGGCTGAAACTGAACTGTGCATCTCCAATGTAAAGGACTGCAACACTGACAACGATTGGGTGGAGCCATAACATATTTCTTATTTTTGTTTCTATAGTATTTAATTAGGTGTCCTTTTTGTTTCCGGTTTGAGACTGCCGGCGGGTGTGGCTCTTTTCCCTGGTGTGGCATCCTGTTCCCCTTGAGTGGCGTGCAGTTTCATTGGTGGTGGGGTTTTGTTTTCTTCGTCTCCCATGTTTGCAGTGTTTCACGGGTGTCCTGGTGGTGGTGGATGCCCGCTGTTCCCATTTTAGTTGCCCCCGTCTGGTAAGCTCCAACTGAGTTTTAACAATATTAGATCTGTTTTAATCGGACTCTTAATTTATTTGTTTTTAAGCTGATGAATAAACTTGGAGAATGGAACCCCCAGTTTTGAACATTTCTTGAGCGAATGGCTTACGGTGTTAATTCCTAGGGTGCAATTCCCTAGGTGGCATTGTTGTTTAATTCCCCTTAAGCTTTTCCCTATAATGCAACATCAGATTTACTTGGCTTAGAAAAATATAAGACCTGAGGGCTTGTTCTTTTAATAGTAACTTTTAATGCAACTTGTTTTACATGTTGTGTTTTTTTCTCCTCTTTGTGGTGCCCCCTGGATGGCTGGCGCCCTTAGCATTTGCCTATATTGCCTACAGGACAGGCCGGCCCTGGTAACGATGTCCAATCCAGGTCTTTATGGGCCACTGTCCTGCATGTCTTAGATTTTTCTAATCTCTGACACACCTGGGCTAAATCAATGGATTAACATCTTTTTGAGGAACATGAGGTCAGGTCATGTTGAACTGTTAATTAATCCACTGAATTCAGGGTTTTGGAAACATCTAAACCAGCGACACTCAATAGGCGGCTCGTGCTTCCAGGTTGTTTTGTGGAGTGGCCCTTGGACCATTATATTTGTACAAAACAGTGTTTTCTAACCAGGGGTATACATGCCCTTGGTGGTCTGTGAGTGCTTTACAGGGGTACATGGAAAAATATATATTTCATTACCCACACTGGAATTGCTGTGCCCTGGTAAAATAGAAAAAAAGAAAAACACTGTTCTGGAATGTGTTATGCTTAGTAGATACCCAAATATAGTAATGCACAGTAATATATGGTTGACATCATATTATGTTAAAGGGCCTGCATTTGTATTGTGCCTTCTTAGGGTTCTACAACCCCCCAAGGTGCTTCACAACACAATCAGTCATTCACCCATTCACACACACATTCGCACGCTGGTGGGGATGAGCTACGATGTAGTTACAGCTGCCCTGGGGTGCACTGACATCAATTATCAATTATTCATTTAGGCCAAATCAGACTGCATGATTTTTGTCAAGCCGCATCAGTTTTGTACTAGAGGCTGTTGCTGCGGTGTACAGTGCATGGATTAAGATTAAGATTAATTGTGAATAAGATGGGGTAACATTGGTTACTGATGTTGAACAGAGAAGCATCCTCAGTTCATAATTCTGGAGACGGTAAAGTCGTGTCTCCGTTAACAGCTTGTCGTTTTTTAACACATGATGAATTCACAGACGTCCAAACTTTCAGACATCTCCCGTGATTTAGTTGTAAAAAATTCCCATCCGCAGCTGTTTCTCTCATTAAAAATACTCAAGTTTATTTGTGAGGATTTTTGTGCCACATTGTTTGGAAAATGAATCATAAAAACAACTTGAAAAGTTTTGTATTTTTAAAACAAAGTTTTTAACAATGGAATTCTATACCTTTTAGAAGTATTTTTTCTGCTGCCAGTAATTTTGACAAATAGAATTAGAAATAAAGAATATATTGCGATATAGATTTAAGGCCATATGGCCCATTCCTACCCAAATGGATAATAAACCAGCTTTTATCAAGCGCTCCCCTGTCCTGCATGTTTCCGTGTCTCTGCTTCAGCCCACCTGATTTATATATTTGCATTGCCTTCTCAGGATGATATCAAGTCCTTCAGAAGCTTGTTCATCACTCATTCATTTAGATCAGATGTGTGGCAGCAGGGAAACACCTAAAACATGTAGGACAGGGGGGTGCTGGGACCAGGGTTATGAAACACTGAAGGAAAAACCAGAGCAGGGCTGCAGCTGCTAATGAGAGAATGAAGCCTCAGTTTGAATGCAGAATGGATGCAATTCAGTTTCACATAGATCAGAAATCATTGAGTCTAATCAGAGCAATTACACCAGCTGACTCGGATGCAGAGCTCCAGAAAGTTTCCACATGAAGTCTATTATTTTCTGAACCTTAAAGTTAAATAATTCACCTGAGCCAAACAGGAACTGAGATGTGGAGATTTTATGAGATGATGTTCAGTTAATAATCAGTCAATATGTTTGGGGAATTGCAGACACATATGAATAAGGGGCTACTCGTGGTATGATAAAATGGCTGAAAACAGTAGCTGCTCCAGAGGTCTAGGACTCCCTGCAGGAGGTCCTAAAGGTATAAGAGATAGATTGTCAACGAAGGACTGCAGTTGTCCAGTGGTCTTCTGTCCTTCAACATCTCAAATGTCTCTAAGTACATTTCACAGATTTTGAATCAATGAGTTTTTCTAAATATCTTATGACTTTAAATGTGTTCAAAAGAAAAACAAGAACTCACAGTTACAGCACTTCAGGGAAGCTGAAGTTAAATACCAGGAGAGACATAAAATCCTTCATGATTCATACTTGAGAGCTTATTTCAGTGTTTAGGCAGTCACCTCACACCTGAAAGACCTGGTAAACCTGGTACATTCAATGTAGGGAAGGTAAAGAAAATAGACTGCATGCTTTGTGGATAATGAAGCTATTCATATGATCTGCTGGTAAACCTTTTCACATGCTGGGCCACTTTGAATCATTACATTAACAAGGAGGAGGAAAATAGTCCAAAAGCACTTTATTTTGATGGAGGGCCTCCACTTCTGTGGTGAGACAATGCAGTCGAGAGCTTTGTGAGCTGCTAATAAGATTCTGGGGCATTATCATCATCAGACCTCTGTCTGGGCATCCAGAGGGAGGGGAACGGCTGACATTACGACTAAGACAAAGAAACGTCCTGACATTAAACACCAGCTATCCAAAGCTATCTTCCTGCCATTTCCTAAAAGGAATGTAATTTCTGCAGAAATCAAAACAGAAAGCCAAAACAAATCACTTCTGTGGCAATTTTCAACTATTTACTTGTCACGTTGAGCTTTTAAAGATGCCAGACAGCTCAGACAGCCGCTGACGTTCACAGACAAATTACAGATGGACACTTCAGCTGAGCGCAAAGTATTCAAACCCAATCAGCCAGTGCTGCTTGCAAGCATCACTGAGTCAATCATATTATCGACGGCACGCTGCTCTGGGACAACGCTGCACTCACGTCACATTGTTTGATAACAAAACAACATTTATTTGTAATTGGACTGCAACAAAAACCTCAACATGTTGAAAAGATGAACACAAGCGGCAGCTAAATGGCTGCAAAGCTCAGTCCCCAGTAAAGAATAGAAACACCATTTAAGCATTGATGAAAAGGAATTAGTCTGGCTCTGGATTGATTCTTTTATCATTGTTTTATAAGTCAGTCTGATTTTAATACACAAAATGACATCAGCAGCCCCTAACAAAACACCTGTTTTTGCCTTGCAGATTCAAGTCCTTCAGGTCCAAACTTCAGGTCCCGCTGCCTGCTACACTTGTGAGTGACATGCAAGGGTGACAGGTAGAGTGCTGAATCATCTGTAAAATACAGTTTTTGTGTGAACAAGAAAAACGTGTCAAAATTCCGGATCGAGAAAAAAACGATCAGAATCACAGCCTAATGCCTCGACTTGCTGATTGTTATTTGTTGATCAGGTCAAAAAGGAAGAAATGTTCAGTCTTGATGCATGCCACATACACGCAGCCGTCAAACCTGATGATGGGTTAAAGGTTAAATTATGGCCAGGACCAAAGCGGATTGCTAGCAACATGACCACAGATTCCTGCAGGATGAGCGGCAAGTTGCACAGGAAGTGCTGCAGCTGGCTTCCTTCTGGTGCTTACAAGTCAGACCTTCATAACCATGTAAAACAGAGCTGACTCGTGGAAAAGTTTGTAAAATTATGTCCAAACGAAGAACCACAAATTAGTTTCAGTTGTTGTAAGATGGCAGCCCTCCACATACCTTTTCTACAGAAAACCACTTCATATGGTAGATGCAGTTTTTGTTCTTGTAGAAAATAAATGCATTTGACCATATCAACAAGCTGGTTCAAAAAGCAAGCACGGTTCTGAGCTGCCAATTAGATTTAGTTGAGGAGATGTGTGAAAGGAGGATGCTGGTGAAGATGACCTCCATCTTGAACCCCCCACCCCCACTGCATTCCACTGTGGAGACCATGGACAACTCCTTCAGAGGCAGACTGAGACATCCCAGTGTCACGCTGCGAGCGCAGGAGGATTGGACCCAAAACGCAGAACACTACACAACTCAAGGCAGGAGAGGTCGTATAAAATAAAAATCATTTTATTAGGAAAAACAAAACTGCAGGACTCTAAGCTAAAAATCTGAAGTTCTAAAGACAAAAACGAAAGCTGACTCATGAGCCAGGAGCTATGGGTCTGTACAGGACAAAACAACGCTGACACAAGACAATGAACCGACAACACATTGAGATGCAGACAGGGTTATATACACAGAGGGAACACGGAGGGAAACAATCAGGGAAACAGGTGTGTGGGGAGTGAGATCTGAAGGGATCAGGTGAGACTAATTAACTGAGTGGGCAAACTGACTAGGTAAACGTAATCTACAGAGAACTAGTGACAAGTGAACTAAAGAATCTGAAAACTAGACATCAGAAGAAAAACATTAACAAGGATGGGATAACAAAATCTGAAATTCTCAAAGGGGGAACCTGAGGGAAACCTCCCACCCCTTAGCCGGCCAGCTAGGGGGTGGGAGGCTGCGGGCGGGCCTGAGGGCTTGCCGCTGATGTCTCCCGGGACTCTGCCGGCTGCTGGTTGTGGCCCCCCGGGGCGATCCTCTGTGCCTCTCGAGGGGGGCGGGGGCCTTTCTGGTTGCAGTCTCCTTGGGGTTCCTGTGTTCTGGGGCAGCGCCTGGATCTCTGGGACTTGGAGCTCCCTCCATCTCTAACACATCTTTGGGGGGCAGATCTGTGGTCCCTCACACTCTCTATTGGACGCTTTTATAGATAAACCTTACATAAACAAGCACGTGTACACACACAGGTGCTCACATGGTGCTCTCAAAAGTATGGGCTTGGGCACGTTCAACACAGGTCTTAAGACTGCCGTTGTCACTAAATGCACTATGATTTATTATCGTGTGATTGTTCAGTTGATTTTCAATGTTGATTTTATATTTCATCATCAGGCTGACACAGTGATAGCTTGCTCCTGATGTATTGTTGTGTGTCCCTTTTTTTCTATTCTTTCTCTTTCTGCAGGTCTAGAAGCAGACTCTTGTTCATTATTGTTTATTTTTGTGGACCTTGTGGACCACCCCCCCCCCTTCTCCCCACCTTTTGTCTTTTCCTTTCTCACCTCTGTCTCCGTGTCTGGTCGGAATTAAAAAGCATTCAACAACAATAACAATAAAGTTTTAAGTATCAGGCGTGACATTAAAAGCAGACGCTTTGATGCTCCACCTGAGAGTAAATCTGCAAGGCTTGTAACCAGCATTCAGACATCAATTCTGTTTGCTTCACAGCCAGACAGGACACGGGGGGAAAAAAAAAGAAACATGGAGGGAGCTGAAGACCTAAGGGGCACAGAAACCTAAGGGGAAAACCTGGAGTGGGCTGGGGAACACAAGGAGGCACCTGAGGGGGTGGGGGGTGGGGGGGGGGGGTGGACGCAGACAAGGAGACACATGAGGAACCTAAGGAGCCATATAAAGGGGAACCTAGAGAAGGCAGGAGAACACAAGGAGACACATGAGGGGGACGCAGGATGTAGAACATGACACCCAGATGTAAAACAGAACACTGGTGATTCATCCCCTCTGCAGTAAGAGTGTAACATTCCTCAGTTTCACTGATGCTGGCATTTTCCTGTTCACACCATCTCAGTGGCTCAGTGGTACAGTGGTTCAAATCCTGGTTGGGTCACACCAAAGACTTCAACAATGGGACCCAAAGCCTCCCTGCTTGACACTCAACTTTTAGGGGTTGGATTAGGGGTTAACCACCAAATAGTTCCCGAGCGCAGCCACTGCTGCAGCTCACTGTTCACCACGGGGATGGGTCAAATGTGGAGATGAATTTCACCAGTATGTGATAAATTAATGTGACTTAAACCTTAAATTAATAACATCAACGCAATATTCAGTATAATCAATACATGTAGAATACTAGATGTGCATTAGCATGTTTGTGTCCCTTATGCTGCATAGTTCTGGAAACAAACATTTCCGTTTTATTTGTTGCCTTTGATGGGTACAATAATAGCTTATTGCCTTTGTGTGTTTACCTGTAATATCTTTATTTTTCTTCTTCCTTTTCTTTAAGTGTTTGTGCTGCTGTAGCAAGTGAATATCCCCACTGTGGGATTGATAAATTCTATTCTATTCTATTCTATTCTACTTGAGCAAAGGCAGAATCATCATCTCAGTAGTTTAAATGGGGCCTATCACTAAGTCATCAGCACACTTTGGTCCTAACTGAAACAAACAGAATAAAGTCAGTGTAGAATGAATGCTTTTTATTTGGTTGTTTGTTGTTTATGTAATCAAACATCTTACGGAGTAAGATAATATATGAAAATGAAACGTCTCATTTGAAAGAGAAACATGTCTAGGTCCTGTTGGTTGTTCAGATATTTGTTTGATGCCAAACCCCTCTTCCACAAAGAGAGAAAGATAAATCAACAAACACTTCCCTTTATGATTTCATGCAGAGTTTTATATTAAAAACTTCAAAGACGCATTATCTTCCCATTAGATGGTTGGGTCTAACTCCAGACACGCCTCTGTGAACTGTGCCAGTAGTGACCTAATGCAAAGCACCCTAAAGCCATCAAGAACCAGTTCAAACAGCTTCACTCTGACCTTTCCGTGGAGACAGCTTCTGACATTTTCTAGCATTGATCACCCTGTGGTTTTTAAACTGAGTGAGCTGCTACCAAAGGATGCTGCGGTTCCTCTGCTGTTATGTGGTAGCAGAACACAGACGGGTCAGCAGGAGTCACCACGCTTGGTTGCATAATAGTTCTAATTTTGAAGAGAATGTCACACAGCAGTTTGTGCAAGCAAATTACCATATTCACTTACATAGTTAGCCTTCCATGATTCCTGATCATTTGAATACATTTAAATGTGATTCATATGATTATTAAAATTTAAGAATTACGTTTATTATTGTTTTTGAGAGAACTTTTAATGAATTTGCTTCTTTTACTGTAGAAGGCTTAGAGACAACTACACTTTATTTACATGATGCTTCTCGTCCAAGGAGCCCTCCAGACTCAATCATAAACTACAGAGTAACAAGCGCCTAATTTACAGATAAGCCTCATTAAAACAAGTTAGCTCACAAATCAGATCTGCTCTTCGGTTCTGAATGGGTTTCACAATCAGAGTTCAAAACAAGCATAAACACATCTGTCATCAAGCACACTTTGTGTGTCAGTTGCAAAAATGTAAAAACAAACCCTGATAATTCTTATAAACAGATCCCTTTGATAGATTCTACTCTATGAGGTGGACTGACCAACATTCATAATGGTAACGCAACCAGTAAGTAGAAATCTTCTGCGTTCAGATAATTGCAGGACTATTTTTACTGCTAATGAAAAGCTTTTTGTTGTTCATTTAGGCAGTCAATTCCAAACTAAATCACTAAAACCTAAAACTGTTATCCTAGAAATCTAGACCAAAAGCTGCAGTAACAGAAGATTTTGCTCTGCAGGTCGGTCTAGCCTCGGTCATATATATATATATATATATATATATATATATATATATATATATATATATATATATATATATATATATATATATATACATACATATATATATATATATATGTATGTATATATATATATATATATGTATGTATGTATATATATATATATATATATATATGATTATTCTCTTAAACCTAATAAAATACCACCAAACTGTTTTCAACTAAATTCAGTTGAAATTGTCCTTACTGCCACTTCTGTAAAACACCCTCAGCTTAGGAGTGAAATTTAGTTCTCCACAAATGTTGCTACAAAAGAAATATTAAAGCAGCCATTTAAAGTACTTTGATTGCCTCTAGAGATCAAATCCATTTCCTTAGATAGTACTGCTAAACAAATGAGTAACATAAATCTGTATTTTGGCAAATAAATGTGAAAACTATTTTTGAATGTCACAACTTTATTGAACTGAACTGTGTTTTATTAGTCTTATGCTTGACGTGTTTGCTTTCTGTGTTGTGATGAGACATCTGTGTGTAATGGAGAGCTAGATACAAGCTGAATCAACTGGATAAGTAGAGAGTAAATAAAAGACAAACAGCTCCTCCACCAAAGCTGAGGAACACCAAACGCAGCACATTTATGTGTGGCTGTCTTGCTGAGAGGATACACAGGTCTCTGGCTCAGAGGTGTGAAGGCTGACTGAGGGGAGCTGGAAGTGCACTACAGTGTCATGACATGTTGGCAGACCTGCATCCTGTGGAGATTGTGAGACCACCTTCTGCTTCACAGTAGCAACGGGCCTTCACCAGGAGTGCCCCTCTTCCTCACCTGCACTTCATACTGCTGCCTATTATTTCCTCTGAGCTGCTGTTCGGCATCGGATTCTATGTGTTTTTATGGTAGAAGTCTCCCCTCATGCCTCTGCTTGCTCTCAGTGGGAGCTGCCTCTCTCTCTCTCTCTCTCTCTCTCTCTCTCTCTCTCTCTCTCTCTCTCTCTCTCTCTCTCTCTCTCTCTCTCTCTCTCTCTCTCTCTCTGTGTGTGTGTGTGTGTGTATGTGTGTTGCCTGCATCATACAGATGCAAGAACAGTTTTGTGGACAGACTTTTTTATTTATTATTATTTCTTGAAAAACACATCACGGTCAATAATCTATCATTAATTTAGAAGTTATTTTGTCTGATGTCCTTCATTTTCTGGTTTAGGGTTTCTACAAAGTTGATGGTAAATGGTGAATGTTTATCAACCTTTCCAAATATATACATTTTATAAATAGTGTCTTTTTTTTATCTTGTCCTGTCTGGCTGTTAAGCAAACAGAATTGATGTCTGAATGCTGGTGACAAGCCTTACAGATTTACTCTCAGGTGGAGCATCAAAGTGTCTGCTTTTAATATCACGCCTGATACTTAAAACTTTACTGTTATTGTTTGTAAATGCTTTGTAATTCCGACCAGACACGGAGTCAGAGGTGAAAGAGAAAGGAAAAGACAGGGGGGGGGGTTAAGAGTCTGCTTCTAGACCTGCAGAAAGAGAAACAACTGAAAAAAATGGGACACACAACAATACATCAGGAGCAAGCTATCACTGCGTCAACCTGATGATGAAATATAAAATCAACATTGTTTAACTGAACAATCACGATAATAAATCATAGTGCATTTAGTGGCAATGACAGCCTTAAGACATGTGTTGAACGTGCCCAAGCCCATACTTTTGAGAGCACTATGTGAGCACCTGTGTGTGTACACGCGCTTGTTTATGTAAGGTTTATCTATAGGAGCATCCAATAGAGAGTGTGAGGGACCACAGATCTGCCCCCCAAACATGTGTAGGAGACGGGGGGAGCTCCAAGTCCCAGGGATCCAGGCACTGCCCCATAACACAGGAACCCCAAGGAGACTGCAACCAGAAAGGCCCCCGCCCCCCTCGAGAGGTACAGAGGATCGCCCCGGGGGGCCACAACCACCAGCCGGCAGAGTCCCGGGAGATATCAGCGGCAAGCCCTCAGGCCCGCCCGCAGCCTCCCACCCCCTAGCCGGCCGAGCCCGGGACCCAGGGGCGACCACCCCCGCTGGGGACCCAGCAGAGCCCAGGGACCCAGACCCCACCAGGCAGCCACCGGGATTGATCAGGCAGATGCCAAAAATCTTAAACCCCCTGACCCGGGAGCCACGAACACTCAGGCAGACCAAGGCACCACACCCCACACCAGGAGTGGCAGGGGGAGGGGAGACGAAGATCTATACCATCAAAATAAGTCCCAGGAGAAGAGAGGAGTCAAAGGCCCCACCTGACATATACAGTCATACACAAACACAGTGACACACTCCCTCCCTCATGCTCAAATAAAATTGGCGGGCAGGTTGCCACAGGAATGCGGAAATGGGGTCCATGCCCGCATTCACTGACTCGTCCACCCCCCAAGGTCCTATGTGCATGTTTGTGTGATAATGTGAGGGAGCAGGAGGAGAGAAATATGCGGGGATGGGGAGGAATGGCTGGTTGGGCTTGCCCTCCAGGGAGCCAGCTCCCCCATTGGACCCAATAAGCACCTCTGTAGTCAAATTGCCACCTAGGGCATGGAGACCCCAGCCCATCCTGCCAGGGCCCAAAGCAGCAGCATTGCAGAGCCTCACGGAGTCCAAGGACACCAACCCAGCCCCACCCCAGCAGGACATCTGTGCCCATCCCTGCATTTGCACAACTTCCAGAATATATAAGACATAGGACATCCAGGTAAGGTTGGGTCCTCCCCCTCCTGGACCTCCCCCTCCCCTGTGATGGGACAGCAGAGGAGCCAAGGTCTACCCGAGGCCCCTGAACCCGGGCCAGGCACTGGTGCATGTTCCTGCCTTCTTCCCGGCAGCATACATGTCAGGACCCGACTCCCAAGGCCCCGTCCAGATCCCCACACGGGGCCGGCCACCCAAACACCCCGAGCCCCCAGGCCCCCACCCAGAGCCGTCCAGGGGCAATGCAGCTGCCAGGCAGTGACCCATGGCTGTCGCCAAGACCTCCAAGGGGCCCCACTCACAATCATCAGTAGTCCACCCCCCGAGGCAACCCAAGCACCTCCAGAAGGGGGCAACGGCCCCCCAGTCCCAGACACCCCCAGTGAAACCACCTCCAGGGAACATCCGGATACTCCAAACTCAGACCCTCCACCCCCCCATCCACATCATCCTGCAGGACAATATCAATGGTCCCCCATCATCGCTATGTGATGGAACCGATCAAAGGAGCCCAGAGAGATTGATTTGAAGTGGAAGCAGAGGCTAAATCAAGTGTAATATGATCTAACAAAAGATTTCTATACTGGTTAATGCAGAGAGTTTCTCTATTTTTCCAATTCAAGAGGATAGTTTTCTTAGCGATGCATATGGCAGTCAGAACCTCGTGAACTAAAGATGTTTCAATCGGGACATTGTCCAGGTCTCCCAGTAAACAAAGAGAGGGGGAAGTTGGGATATGACATTTTGACAGATCCTCACATACTCTACCCCAAAATTCCTGGACAGGTGGACAGGACCACAGTGCGTGAATGTAATTGTCAGGAATGTAGTTTGTGCAGTGTGTACATGTATCAGATGACACAAACCCCATCTTGAACATCCGATGACCTGTATAGTGTACTCTGTGTAGAATTTTGTACTGAATTAATTGTAAATTGGGGTGTCTGATCATTTAAAAAGTTTTTAAACAAGTTTGGGACCAGAAGTTCTTGTCAAAGCTAACTGACAGATCCACCTCCCATTTTTCAATAGGGACTGCAATTTTATCATCTATTTTGGACAGTGTCTTATATACTTTAGACAGTAGTTTGGGGGGTTTGAGATTATAGAAGTCAAATACCCTTGGTGGTGTTTGTAATTCTATTTTATTGAGCTTAAATTTTTGTTTGACTACAGATTTAATTTGGTGATATTCTAAAAAGCTATTCTTATCCATTTCAAATTGGGAGACTATTCGATTAAATGGGATGAAGTCCAATCCTTCATATATGTGTTCCAGGTGTATCCTTTATTTTTCCAGTCCGGAAGGTTCATCATTTGGTTATTTTGCAAAATGTCAGGATTATTCCAGATAGGTGTGTGTCTGCATGGTACTAGTGAAGACTCTGTCATTTTAAGATACTCCCACCATGCTGTCAGAGAGGTGCTGATACTAATACTTTTGAAGCTTTCATGTTTTCTTATGCTTGAGCTAATAAATGGTAAGTCTGAAAGCTCTATCGTATTGCAAAGTGTCTGTTCTATATCTAACCAGGACTTCATCTAGTGGGTTATCTTGCAACCATCTTGGTATATATTGCAGCCTGTTGGCTAAGAAATAATAATAAAAGTTGGGTAAATCCAGTCCTCCTCTGTCTTTGGTCTTCTGAAGCGTTTTTAAGCTAATTTGTGGAGGTTTATCCTGCCAAAGGAATTTAGTAATTGAGGAGTCCAGAGATTTAAACCAGTCAGCTGGTGGTTTGTTTGGGATCATCGAGAATAAGTAAGATTATGGTAGTTTTGTCTTTATTAATTTTTAACTGGCTAGCTAAGAATTTACCTGATATATTACTATGTTCAAAGTTTTCTATTCGTAGTCTTTGTGCTAAAAATTGTGTCTTTTTGTCAATAATTCCAAGAGGTTCTAATTTAGCTTCACGTAATTTGCTCAGTAACTCTTCTTCTGTGGATGCCTCTAAAGACTTAATGATTTCTTCTGACTCCTGAATACGTTTGTTTTCTGTTTTTTTCTTATGGAATGAGAAAGAGATTATTTTACCTCTCATCACTGGCTTTCCTGCCTCCCAGAGAATAGATGCTGATGTTCCAGGCAAGTCATTATGTTCTAAATATAAAGCCCACTCCTTTTTTTAAAAAATCAATAAAGCATTCGTCTTTAAGCA
Source organism: Nothobranchius furzeri (assembly GCF_043380555.1). NCBI lineage: Eukaryota > Metazoa > Chordata > Actinopteri > Cyprinodontiformes > Nothobranchiidae > Nothobranchius > Nothobranchius furzeri. The sequence goes on from NC_091746.1 coordinate 34,734,697, forward strand.
GTGAAAACCTCCAGTTTTTGCTTGGTGGGATTGTCTTCTTGTTTACCAGAGTTAAAGAAACCGGAGCATGGTCGCTGACAGCTATGGGGTGTATCTCGGTGTCTGAAATGTCAGCCAACAATGAGCTGCTGACTTGAAAATAATCCAAACGTGAATGAGAGTGATGGACGTGTGAGAAAAAAGTATACTCTCTACGGTTGGGATGAAGAGATCGCCATGCATCACAAAGCCCATAATCACTTATGTACTGTTTAACTATGTTAGTGGATTGCCAAATGCGCTGAGGCCCAGCTGTACTGAGCCTGTCTCTTAAAGTGTCCATCCAAAAATTAAATTCACCTCCAAGTATAAGTGGACAGTCCAAGTGTTCGGAGAGTACAGAGAAAAAATTATGAAAGAATGGAGGGTCATGAATATTTGGACAGTATATGCTGACGATAAATAAGCGTTGGTTTTGTATAGATATTTTTAACATTATAAATCTACCCTCTGGATCTGAAATTGTGTCCAATACTGTGAAATTGATGTTTTTGTGTATTAAAATAGCTACACCCCTTTGCCTAGAGTTATAGCATGCAGAGAACATGCTGGGAAACTCAGGTGTTTTAAGTTCATCTGCAGATGTGGCAGATCTATGAGTCTCTTGTAAAAATATTACATCTGCTTGCACTCTTTTTAACTGATCAAAATTTTTTAATCTCTTCTCTCTGGAGCCAGCTCCATGTACGTTCCATGAGACAAACCTTAGTGCAACCATAGATGTGTGTGTGTGTGAGTAGCTATAATATGACGCCTTCATGTGTATGAGATAAAATAAGTAATTAAACGCATAGATTAATCTTATAGTAAATAATAGAGAGTAAATAATAAGGGTTTTACCGTAAATCCTCTAATATTAGCCTGCATTTAATTAACTGCCGGGTATCACATTTTGGCCGGTGTTGGAGTCGGTGGAGATGAATAATGGCCGTTTTTTTATTGTGGCCGGGTGGAATGTGGTAAAAAGCAAGTATGGGGGGGTGGGGGTGGGGTGGGGTGGGGGTTGTGTCATCCGTCTCACTTTTGATTTGCCAGTGATAGACCGCGAGGGTAACTTTAACCATGCGGAGACGAAAAGGAGGTGAAAATTTGATATCAAGTTCAAAGAGAACGTGCTGATTTTGCTGCAGAACATTCTGGGGAGCAGTAGGGGTTGTATGAACTAGTCACTAGTCGACTTCACCGCTCTATAGTGACTTTTTATGCCTGTCATCGACTAGTCGCTGTCACGTGATAATGACTGGCAAGATGCAGTCCTCGGAAAAGACAGCAGCCTGCTGTCAGCAGGTGACAAGCTCCTGCGCGTCGGGAGGCAACGTGCTGTGCCAGAGCGTCGGTACTGACACCCGCCGTAAAACGGACATTTAACCAAATTGTGATGTTTACCCTCTTGCAGTTTAACCTTTCCCTCACCCCCATCCTAACCTTAACCAGCTTGCGCATGCAAAGCTCTGATTGTTGACATGCTCCAGACATCTGCGTCCTGAGCACGGCCACAGTAACATTATCAAATCAGGTGTCGCCACCTCAAAAACTAATTTAACATGCGATCGTTCATGTCGGCTCATTTCCTTTTATGTTTTCTGTCTTTTATTCTTTTATTTGTGCCTGATGCTTTTCGCTGCTGTGGATCGGGGCGCATCACCTGTTTTGTCCTCGGTGACGCACCTAACTGATGTGGCCGGCGAGCAGCGCGCACTCCGCTGTTTTTGCGGTCGGTAGATCTTTTAGAACTGCAGTTCAAAGGTAACTCATAAGGTGAATATATATGAACCCAGGTAGCAGTTTTTCTTTAGGATTGAGAGGAGATGCAGGAAGATAATAAACAGAGACAGGACAGAAAAATAGTCAAATAAAAACAAGTTTGTTTTGTACCTGGTGGTTGCAACAAACAGACACCATTGAAGGTAATCAGAAGTGAGGAACAGAAAATGAAATAATTATTTTAATGTTTAGAGCAGCAGGAACTCTGAGAGGCTGCAGGCGCATCAGTGAGTTTGCAGCCACTGCGCGCGGGAGGGGGGAGAGGGATGAAGCAGAATCTACCATTGTTAAAAGAAATGTGTTTAACTTTGAAAATGTGAGCGCAATTTTAATTGTCAAAAACTCCAGCGAACCATTAGTTCATTTTGCTCAAATAGAAATTGAGGCCTGCATCTAATTCTGGTCCTCCTTCCAATAAAGGCCTGGAGCTTGATGAGCTTGAGTAAAATACAGGCCCGGGCCTGTATTAGAGGATTTACGGTATTATAATCGTTATTATCATTTGCAAAATTATTAAAAAATAATACTAATAGTAGCAAAAAACTATAAAAATAATAATAATTTAATTATATTTTTTTCATACAATATTAATATAAAAATATTAATGCGGACAATGATAAAGTATTCATAAATAATAATAAAAACAAATACAACAACAACAACAAGAATAATAACAACAACAACAACAACAACAACAATAATAATACTACTACTACTACTACTACTAATAATAATAATAATAATAATAATAATAATTACAATAACAAGACAAGCCCAACAGTGTTTTGATTGTGGAACGCCCTAGGCTACTTATCCGTGTGACTGCGTATGGAGTCTATGTGTGTGTGTGTGTAAGTGCGCGCGCAAGTTGTGTGCTGCAGTGTGGAAAGAGGGAACAAAAAATGTGCATGCTATGCAGATGTAAAGACCCAGAAGCAGATAAAAAAGGGAAAGAAAGGATTTATAAAGGTTAAAAAAGGAAAAAAGATGAAACTAGAGAAAAAGTGTTGTGGGTGTGAGGTGGTGAAGGAACAGGTGAACATTTCTAAATGGATCTAGCAGCTAAATATCCTGACATGTTCAAACCCAGTGAGTGCTTTTAATAATGATAAAGTTGTACCTGAAGTTTGTCTATTAAAGCCAGTCTGTTACTCCTCGTTCTTTGTAGATCTTACCGTCAACAAACAGTTTATCTACGGAGATCACAGCCCGCTTCCCATCCTGGATGAACTTCTTGCGCAGCGGGAAGAGAACTCGGCGGCGATCCAGAATTTCTTTCTTTTTTTTTTTTTTTTTTTTTTTTTTTTTACCGTGTCCTGTCTGGCTGTGAAGCAAGGAAAATTGATGTCTGAATGCTGGTGACAAGCCTTACAGATTTATTCTCAGGTGGAGCATCAAAGCGTTTGCTTTTAATGTCACGCCTGATACTTAAAACTTTATTGTTATTGTTGTTGAATGCTTTGTAATTCCGACGAGACACTGAGACAGAGGTGAAAGAGAAAGGAAGAGAAAAGGTGGAGAGAGAGGAGGGGGGGGGGGGGTTTCCACAAAAATAAACAATGAACAAGAGTCTGCTTCTAGACCTGCAGAAAAAGACAAAAAAAAAAGGACACAAAAAAGGGACACAACAACAATACAACAAGATCTACCTATCACTGCATCAACTTGATGAAAAAAAAAAAAAAAAAAAAACAATATAATCAACATTGCTTAACTGAAGAATCACGATAATAAATCACAATGCATTAAGTGCCCCCCATAGTCTTAAGACATGTGTTGAACGTGCCCAAGCCAATACTTTTGAGAGCACCATGTGAGCACCTGTGTGTGTACACGCGCTTGATTATTTAAGGTTTCTCTATAGGAGCGTCCAACAGAGAGTGTGAGGGACCACAGATCCGCCCCCCAAAGATGCGCAGGAGACGGGGGGGAGCTCCAAGTCCCAGAGATCCAGGCGTTGCCCCAGAATGCAGGAACCCCAAGGAGACTGCAACCAGAAAGGCCCCCGCCCCCCTCGAGAGGCACAGAGGATCGCCCCGGGGGGCCACAACCAGCAGCCGGCAGAGTCCCTGGAGATATCAGCGGCAAGCCCACAGGCCCGCCCGCAGCCTCCCACCCCCTAGCCGTCCGAGCCCGGGACCCAGCGACCCGGGACCCAGGGGCGACCACCCCCGCCGGGGACCCAGCAGAGCCCAGGGACCCAGACCCCACCAGGCAGCCACCGGGATCTATCAGGCAGATGCCAAAATCTTAAACACCCAGACCCGGTTGCCACGAACACTCAGGCAGACCAAGGCACAAGCCCCCACACTAGGTGTGGCAGGGGGAGGGGGGACAAAGATCTATATCATCAAGAGAAGTTCCAGGAGAGGGGAGGACCCAAAGGCCCCACCTGACATATACAGTCATACACAAACACAGTCACACACTCCCTCCCTCATGCTCTCACATGCACATACAACCCAAGACTTACAAAAATGCACGCCGGACACTCACTCATGCTCCCCATACACACCCTATTAACTCTGGTCCCGGTACTGCTGCACATGGGGTACAACCATCACCAGTAACCAGAGTTTGACCCTTTCTGCTGGGGTGCTGATGAGCAGGCTCCCCCGCCCAACGCTGAGCACAGCAACCCACCACCCCAGACCCCAACCAGACGGCCAGATCTCCCTCCTAGCCTCCAGCCCCAGGAAGCCTAGCAACAACAGAGGTGGCTAAGACCCCTAGTCTCCCTCCACCTGCTCCAATATAGTGTTGTGTGATCATGAGGTGTATTCCATGGATGTGGTGAGTGGGCAGTGCGGGCATCATCCGGCATATGCCAGCTGATGCCACCGCACCAGCCCACTTACACCCTCAGCCATCAGTGTCTAAGTGCGGTTTAAAATTGGAAGTGGGCACCGGCACTCGGGAGGAGGCTGAAATATCCCCCAGCCAAATGCCGTTGAATGTGCTCACTCCCAAGCATGGACGTCACTAGGATTGAGATATAGGGGGGGCTTAGCCCCAGGAGCTTGACCTTGAACATTTTTTTCACACTCTGCAAAAATTTTGTCAAGTAATTCATTATCTGAAGAACATTTAACAAAACCTATTATTTTATCACTTTCTTTTCCTTTCCTACCTTTGTGCATTTTCTCTCTTCTTTTTATAAAAAAAATAACACTTAATCAGTTTATTAGTGGGGTCTATGTTGAAGAAAGATTTTATAAAAGTCCATTAAAAATTAGATATGTTATATTTCCAAATTAAGCTATTCATTTCAGTCTACTGCACTTAACAGGGGGAAATGTTGCAGTCATTTGTTTAATTTGTTTAATTACAACTTGCTTAATTATAAATGTTACTGAAATATGACAAAGAACAAATGAATAATTGTCAAACTTTTATTCTGCCAAATGAGTGTGCAGTTGACAGTTTTAATATATGAATAACACTGATATGATATGGAATAAAGGAGTATGTAATTAACAATTACAAGACAAAATAACAGTATATATAAAAATTAGGGCTGGGACTTGATTAAAATTTTAATCTAATTAATTAGAGGCTTTGTAATTAATTAATCTAAATTAATCGCATTTTAATCGTTCTGGAAAATGTGCTCTCAAAGCAAAACTTAATTAAAATTATGAGACAGAGAATTAAACATTTGACATGGTTATTACTGTAAAACTAAAGATTTTAATTAAAAAAATGCATTTTAATTAATCAAATGTCACTGTGTGATATGAAACAAGACCCAAATCAACTAAAATTTATAATTACAAATAGTAAACGCCTGCAAAGGGTTCATGAGCCTTTAAATAGTCTCTCTTTCTAGTTGAATGACTGAAATAAATTTGACTTTGCACCAGATTCTAATTTTTCCAGTTTTACTTGTTTGTATAATTGGGAGTTTTTATTAGCATTTCTACTCATAATGTAGTAAAAACACACATATAAATAATAATCCTTCAAAATGACAGTAGAACAGGCACAAATATGATCTAGGACTTAAATGTACTAACTTTTAACACCAGAGCAGGCGTGACATATTCTGAGAATGATCAGGAACACTAACTGGTTCCAGTTGGATGACTGGAGGATGATGGGATGATAAAAGATCATGGCGAGGAAATAATGATGTGACGAACAGATGAGCGGACCTTCCTTACATGGGAAGTCCTGATGTCACGTTAAGAAGGGGATGCTGCAGCCCCGCTGATTCACACATGCAGCAGTGAATCTGGTGTGATCTCCAGCCTGATCACAACTTCCTCGTTCCTCGCTGCCCCAGATACACTTAAGCATCCGCCCCTTAGCTGATGACAGCTTCAACACACCTGCTGCTTAATGATAGTAATGCATGTGATGTTTAGACAGCGACTCGTCTCAGAAACGTATAACTCCCCGACAGAATTGTTTAGAAAATCATCAGAAAAGTTTCAGAGTGTTTCTGTTTTAATGTAAACTTCTGTTTTCAACTTTAAGACACGTTGTTTGTGATTGTTTAAAGAGCGTTTACGGAGCGTTCTCCCAGCGACAGCCAGGTGCCTCTCGTTTGTCTGACTACTTTCATAAACTACTGTTAGGGCACAGAATTATTCTGTCTGGTTCTTTCAGCGCTGCACAGATGTTACGTAAATGTTAAAAATATAGCTTACCGCAACTTTTGTAAAGTTTCCGGTGACATCGGGCAGCTGCAGCAGAGACGATCTTTGAAAAATGTCCGCGACACGGACTCCGTTGTTGTCTGGAAATTTTTTTTTTTTTCAAGTTAAGAAAAGAGGCGGACGGGTTTCCTAAATCCTGCATCAGTCCAAGCAAGGCAACTTCTTTCTGTTTTTATTCCGTTAGTAGCCATTAGCACTGTGCAAGTGCGTCAGTGATATTCTGTCTACGAGGAAGTCGTGCAATGACAAAGGTTCCGCCGTGCTCGAAATGCAAGCTGCGATTAAATGCGTGAATTTTTTTAACGTGTTGTTTTTTTCTAATTAATCATAATAATGCGTTAAAGTCCCAGCCCTAAAAAAACTCAAAATGATAGGGGGGCTTGTGATTATTTTAGGGGGGCAGAAGCCCCCCTAAAACGGACCTAACGACGTCAGCGCTCCCAAGGCCCTAAGTGTGTGTTTGTGTGGAATGTCGTCAGTGGAAGTGTATAAGGTGCAAATAAAATTGGGGGGCAGGTTGCCACAGGAATGCGGAAATGGGGTCCATACCCGCACTCCCTGACTTGCCCACCCCCCAAGGTCCTATGTGTATGTTTGTGTGATCCAGAATTTCTTCAGGAAACTGGTCGTTTACGCTGTAGTTTTTACCTTTAAGCTCTCTCCCGCGGCTTTTAACGAGATATTTCTGCTTAAAGTGCTCAAATTTAGCCACGATTGGACGAGGTCTTCTGCTGTTTGTTCTCCTGGCTCCAAGGCGATGTACCCGATGAAATGTGATGTTTTTAACCGTTTCCTCAGGTATCTTCATGTGGGTGCGGAGAAAGTTTTTGGTTGTTTGTTCGCAATCCTCCGCTTCTCCTCCGGTCTGCTCTGGAAGGTCTGCGAACACCAGGTTGTCTCTCATGCTGCATGATTGGAGATCCAGAACCGTCTCCTTTAGAGCTTTGTTGTCCTGGGAGATCCGATCTAGTCCTGCAGTCAAGGAGGAAACCGATTCCCGCAGAGACACGTTCTCAGCCGCGAGCCGCTCCACCTGCTCCTGGCTAAACTCCAGAGATGTTTGGAGGTCCTGGAACTCCTTGTGAAGCACCTCTAGCAGGTGGAGTCCTCCCTCAAATCCCAGAAGCCGTGTATCTATGGACTGTAGTAAATCTAATACATCCTTATGGGGAGATGAGGCCTCGGGCGAGTCCTGGGGATGGCTCCTCTCTGTCCCAGGTGTTTCCGTTTCAGCTGCTGCTGCTTTCTTCGGTCCCATGACAACAAGCTCAAAAACCTCGTCAATATATATTTGCAAATTTTCTAAATTTTCTCCACTTACCTCCAGGTTGAGTGTGTTATATTTACCAGATTTATTAATTTTTTTGCGTTGTCAGTGAGTAAATTAGGCAAAAATCTGTCTTAATTGTTTGTGGAAGTTGATTAACAAGCTGCCATCTGCTTTAAGACGCCGCCGTGTGTCCGGTGATCGGGCCGTCAGCGCAGCCATCTGCTTTAAGACGCCGCCGTGTGTCCGGTGATCGGGCCGTCAGCGCATGCACATCCTCTCTGCTCTGCGCATGCTCTCTGCTAAATAAAGTGTCTAACAGAAAAACAGCACTATATAGACTTCAACAAAGGGAGGTCATATAGCTCAGAGGTGCAGTTCACTCCTTGCAGTGAAGTACAACATGGTCTTATAAAACTTTAGTTCTCTCATAAAAGCTGTAATGCAGTATTGAGTAAGGGTACTTTAAAATAAATAGTGAAATGGGATAAGAGATTTTGCTAATGTTTAACCATGAAAAGGTGGATAGTCAGAAGGTTGACGGTTCTTGGGACTTTAATCAAATTGACATAAAAAAGATCTGGGGCCTCATTTATCAATCTTGCTTACACACAAAACGGGGTCGGAAAACTGCGTGAGCAACTTTCCACGAAAACTTTGGAGTTTATGAAAGAAAACTTAGTGGAAAAATGTGTGCAACTACTAAGGACCTGGCTTACACACATTTTGGACATGGAGAGCACCTGCAGTGCTGCTGCTGAGAAGGATAAAATTATGAAATCCTGCAGTATTATCACTTGTACTGCTTCGTTTTCACACAGAACAAGACCCCCCACACTCACACACAGACGCGCATACACACATATGCGCGCACACACACACACACACACACACACACACACACGCACACACACGCATGCACACGCACGCACGTGCACACACACACACACACACACACACACACACACACACACACACACACACACACACACACACACAGAGCCTGAAGCGCAGAATACGGACAGGGGGACAGATTGAGACAGAATGTCATGCATCTGTGACAGTGTGTGTGTCCTGTCACTGTGACCCAATTGATCATGCGCCCTGGCGAATTGAACAGGGGAGATCTCCATTTGGCTGACTGGTTAGCGCATGTGACTTTCTCCTGGGAGTCTGGGGATCGAATCCTGATGGCACCATTTTTTTTATATCCGCCACAGATCTCTCTGAAGAATTCACGACATTGACGGCTTCAGCAACGCTGTGCCACTCCGTGGATTTTCTCTTATTTGTTTTGCAAAAGCACTTCCTTTCATTTCTCCACCTCACCCACAGGTACATCAATTTCTGCTTCTGTGAAACTGCGCTTCCTTGATCTGCCTTGATCTACGGTCGCCATCGTCATTGGCGGAGCGCTGCAACAGCCAGCTTATGTATATGCATAAGATCCACAAGACACTTTGCATTGACTATTTATGGCAGTAAGTGGGCGTGGTGAGGGCGGGATGTGACTAAAATGCAGCTGAGAAACATTCTCCTTAGTCTCCGATTCATGAAGAGGAGATTGCGTGCCACTGTGCATACTCCATGTTTGATAGATAACAAACCTACTTGGCGCAAGTACTTTTTTTTTTTTTTTTTTTTGCTGAGCTTAAGTACGGTTTTAGTAAGGATTCTACGCATTGTTTGATAAATGAGACCCCTGGACATTTCGCAGCATAATTTAACTGTAACAGTGACATATTTATAATAAAATGAGGCAAGTCTGATGCAAATAAAAGGGATTTCTTACACATAGAAAATGTGTTGGCAAGAGTAAATGGAGGTTAAAGGTTGGTTTATGCTTGACACGTCTGCGAGGCCCGCATGGCTCCGCGTGGAAAAGTTGCGTCATTTTGCGTCATTTTTACAACCACGCCCCTCCACCGCGCCTCCGCACGGCCCAGAATTTCCGCAACGCGCACCTCGGAAAATTTCTAACCACGCGGACGGACGGACGCGGAAAAACATGGCGGAAGGGCAAGAACTAGTACGGCAGAGGTTCGTAAATACAGACATTTGTATGATTCAGCTCTCAGAGATCACCGTGATCAACATGATGTTAATAATTCTTGGAGAGAAATAGCTCGCACTGTCGGAAAAGACGAGAACGCTGTTAAAAATGCTGAAATGCCATGTTGTAAACAGTAATTTCTACTTCTACTATGGTGTAGTTTCGGATGCATGCTGTAGAGCTCCATGCTGCCCCGTTCAGTTTGGGAGAATATTGGCTCACCGCGGAAACGAGCTGCACAAACCATAAACGCTGCGAGTTGTGAAGCGCGTTCCATCCGCGAGCCGCAACACCGCGCGGAAAGTGAATGCGTCAAGCATAAACCAAGCTTTAGGGTCCTAAACACTGTTTCCCTGTCAGGTAAGACTAAACTTACAGCAGGTGATCCTGAGGCTGCGCTAGCTTTAGCATTTTAGTCATGTAGGTACTTTGTACAATTAATAGGGACCCTCCCCTGCATCAGGGACTGCAGTGTCCCTCCCGTCTGCAGTACCTATGGAGCTCCTGCTCCTGCCCAGGGACAGACTGATGGGGTTTCTTAATTGTAATCATTTTTTATTAGTGGACATAAATATCACCTGTGCTTTCTCTGTAGGTGCCAGCTGGCGTGACCTACTGTGAACCCCTTCTCGTCTAAACACTTACTGGCTGGCCTCACCTTCTCCCTACTGCATCATGATGAGTTTCTTCCTCAGACTCCTGGATTCTCTGACCAGTGACATCCTCCTCGCCTACAAGAGAGAAATATCTGGAAGAGCACTTCAATCCCTTAAAATTGCATTGTCAGTAAAACACAAAGGACACATGAACTTACTCTGACCTCAAGATCTCCTGTTTTCCAGCTTGCCTTCAAGCATATTTATTAAGCCTAACAATGAATGGTACTTAGATTTAGGCATTTCAGAGTCCAATAGCTCTGCCTGGCCTGGGGTGGCTCCCTGTCCACATGCTGTAATGAGTTAGTCCCTGCTTAGTGATGAGTGCTGAGGACAATGTGATCCAGTCTGTCCTGGAGTTAAATGTTGATGAACCAGTTGCTCTTTGTGGGTGGTTTGAGGCAACAGGTGAGTGTGATCCCATACAAGTGTAATAACGTGAGATGAATATTAGCCTGTGGCATCTAACTGCAGTCAACAGAATTCATGTGTACAAAGGTGCACCTGCAGCTGCACACCTGCCCAGCTTGATAAACATGCTGAACAAATGACTGCTCTGTTGTGTCATGTGGAGGATTTCCTGGTGATGAACATGAATCTCAAATGTTTTTTTAAATAATTGTCAAAACAAGATGGATTGGTGTACTAATCTCATCAAAGTCAGAATGAAACATTTAGATTTTTTGAACAAAGACTTGTTCTAAACTCTCCTTTTCTCCTTCTTAAGCTTTTGCATTTATTTATGAGATATGAGGTATTGTTGTAGTGCAGCATGTTCCTTCAGATGTGCGTCATGCCCACTGTGCTTTATGGCCTTGGAAGACTCAACAGTACTTTCATTCCAACAGAAGGCAAAAGTTTAGTTGTCTGAATGTCCTAAACACAAAAAACACTGAGATTAAATAACGTAATACTTATTTAACGTTTGTTAAATTTGTATAAAGCAAAATAAATAAATATACATCAGAGTGAGATTTCTGATCACTTCCAATAACAGAATTAAACACAGTTTTACTCTCTAAATGTGTAAAAGAAATCATGCATAATGTCAAAGAGAAATGGTTAAATGATTAACAGTTCTTTTAATAAATTCTGTGCATCATGTAAAATATTCCTACCATTTAAATAATTTAGCTATGGTTTATAAGGCATTAGTTACACTTTACACATCGAAACAATTTCTGTTTGCTCTGGGATGTAGGCACCATAATTCAGTTTAAAGTCAGTCTTAATTCTCTCATTACTTTGCTCTGTGCCGCTCCAGCACAGGGGGTCCTGAAGATGCAGCTGACAAAGAATTAGGGTAGAGTTTCAGATTGTGTTTGGTTACAAACATTGCTGCTTTGCAGGTCTTGAGGCCTCAGAAGTACTAACATTTCATTGAAGATTTATGAAATTCAGCGACTGTTGATGAAAACCTGCACTGTGGTTATAGCTCAGAAAATTGTTGCCCAGTTTAGGTCCTGCTGATGAGAAAAAAAAAAACTTGCAATGTAGTTTCGTTTTTTTCTCCAAGGTTTAGTTGCTGGGGTGACAATTAAAAATAAACAAATAACAGCCCTCACTGGAGCGGATCGAGCCAAGTGTGAAGCAGCTGGGATTAGAATCAGCTCCTCTAAAGGGACAATGGTCAAGGAAAAGGGTTGGGTGGCCTCTGCAGGTCACGGACGAGGTCCGGTGGAAGAGTTAAAGTATCTCAGGGTCTTATTCACAAGTGAGGGAAAGAGGGAGGACAAGATTGACAGGCAGGTTGGTGCTGCGTCTGCAGTGATGCGGGCGTTGTACCGATCTGTCGTGGTGAAAAGAGAGCTGTGCTGGAAAACTCTCTATTTACCAGTTGATCTACGTTCCTACCCTCACTTATGGTCACGAGCTTTGAGTAGTGACCGAAAGAACAAGATCGTGGGTACAAGCAGTCGAAATGAGTTTTCTCCACAGGGTGGCTGGGCTCCCTCTTAGAGATAGGGTGAGAAGCTTGGTCATTTGGGAGGGGCTCGGAGTAGACCCGCTGCTCCTCCACATCGAGAGGAGCCAGTTGAGATGGCTCTGGCATCTAGTTAGGATGCCTCCTGGACGCCTCCCTGGTGAGGACCAGGAGGAGACCTAAATGAAGACCCAGGACACGCTAGAGGGACTATGTCTCTCAGCTGGCCTTAGGATTCCCCTGGAGGAGCTGGCTCAAGTGGCTGCGAAGAGGGAAGTCTGGGCCTCTCTGCTTAGGCTTCTGTCCCCATGATCCAACCTCCAAAAAGCAGCCAGATGGATGAATAAATAAATAAATAATAGAAAATAAAATAATAAATTTGTTATTTTTTAGTCCATCCCCAGGGTCTCATCATCCCCTCGTCATCATTTCATTATTCATCAAAGTTCCAATTTTTTTATTTCCACTCTTTTTGTTTCAGGTGTACACATTTAGAGCTAAGTTGGCAGTTGGCAACTTCACCAACTACAAGAAGTTAATAAGAAAAAGCTGCCGCAGCTGTAATATCTCAGGTCTTAATGGTTAAATGCCAAACATTGTGTGGTTTAGCTTCAAGCTCAGAGGTCACTGACCTCATTATCTGAGGCTCTGCAGACTGCACACCTTCTCTGGTTTTAATCCTGACACAGCAGGACACAGCAAAAATAAAGATTTTGAACCGTGGAGCTGCAATTTAACCAAACAAACATCTTGACCCTCCAAAATAAAGGTCTGAGAGTGCTGCGGTCTGGTCAGACCACTCTGCCCATCTACGGGATGTATTCTGAGTGTTCACAGATAAAAGCCACAGAGCAACGATTGCTTTTATTGTCTGCCTCCTGGCTGTCAACAGTAATTTATTAGCATTCACAGTTGTCAGCCGTGTGCTCTCAGAAGCAGATTTAAAAGCTGGACTATATCCATAACTGCCATCCAAACTGTGTGTGTCAGGAAACATTCATGTGTGAGAGAGAAAAAGCTGCTGTCAGGACTGTGAGTTGAGATAAAGGTGAAGAATAATGTGTATGCGTGGAGACAACAGACACATGGTCAGACAGACAGCGAGGCTAAGTGATGATCAGTGAGACACACGGGTAGACGACTGGGCCAGTTTCCATGGAATGCTGCAGGAACACAGTACAGCAGCGAAAAGTTAAAAGAGAAAACCCAATTAATGTTATCTGAACGTCTCTCAGAGGGGAGCTGAAATTAAATTAAATTAAATCAAATTAACCGAGCATCGGCTCTGGGGGAGAGAGTGAGAAAGTCCCCAATTACATCTGAAAGCTTTACCTAACAAACATGTCTCATGTTGATGCTCCTGCACAGGTGGGCTTTCTATGCAAATGGGTGTCTGAGCTTTGTAGCACAGATGTATGAGAAGGTGGATTTATTTATTTATTTATCTTTACATGGATTAAACTTCATGCATGTGTAAAATGTCATTTTCCTTCTTTGGAAAAAGGTATTTTTATTCATGTTTTTTCAGAGTATTTATGTTTATTCACTCGAATGTTCACTCCCACATGGGTCCCACACGGGTCTTTTGTCTAACGCAGTTCTTCTGAACTTGTCTTATAATTTCCAACTATTTCCAAACCACTCGTCATGAACAATCTGAATGAGTTTATTATGCGTGACATCGTCTCTCCTGCTGAAGAGGCTGGCTAACTGTGCACACAGCTTTCCTGACAACACTGAACGGTGTTCTCATTCCAGTTGTTTCCTCTCCGATTTTCAGACGCGTCTCACTCATTTAAACCAGAAAATAGCTCTTGGTTCTGCGGCTGGATCGTTTGAAACAAATATTAATTCACCAGCTACTTTATTATTGTGATTGAACAGTGTGAGATACTTTCATCCTAGAAGCCCAATCCTAGAAAGAGTGTGTGAAAATAAAAAAGACAAACACGAGCTCTGACATGATGTTCTGGCATTAGATACATCTGTACAACTCTTGTTACCTGGTGCAGAGAACCAAGACAGCTGCTTTCTTAGACCTTTTTTAGATTGTTTTCAAAGGAACAACATGTAAGAATTTTACTGTGAGATATTCACAAAACAGTCTAATGTTTCAATCATATTAGAACAAAGGTTCCCTTTTCAGCTGGCTGTGACCTTTCAACATGACCAAAGAGGGATGTAGTCTTACAATCTCTAAGACCGCAAGGTTGCCAAGTCTGCTTTGGATAACACTGTGCTGGCATTTGTAATTTGACACCAGCAGACAAAATTTAAGATTAAAGTTCCAACAGTTGTCACACACACACTGGTGTGTGTAAAATGTGTCATCTACATTTGACTCATCCCTGTGGGGAGTGATGAGCTGCAGACAGGGCTGCGCTCAGGAACCATTTGTTGGTTTAACCCCTCAATCCAACCCCTATTAAAGTTGAGGGTCAAGCAGGGAGGCACTGGGTTCCATTTTTAAGGTCTTTGGTATGACCCAGCCGGGATTTGAACCCCGATCTCACAGTCTCAGGGCGGACACTTATACTATAGTCAACTGAGCTGGTAGCCTTTCTATGTAAAAAGGCAGCAGTGTTTTGTAAAGATCCTGTTATGGAAAAATTTATGTTGATCAATTCTTGATCATTGACTCAATCAACTGAATGTAAATGTATTGCTCTATGCCTCTTTGATCATGCTCACTCATTCAGACACACCCACACAAGCCACTCACACACACACACACACACACACACACACACACACACACACACACACACACACACACACATTCTTGACTTCCCACTCACACACACACACATCTCTCTCTCCCTCTCACTTCCTCTCTCTATAAATAAACTCTGTGACCAGATGTTTGGTGCATTTGCCTCGAGCATCTTGACACACTTATAATTGTTTGACTTGCTGATCATTGTCTCCTTCTCTCTTCACTATAGGAAATGGGTTATTGATAAACACATTGATAAATCCATGACAGATTTATTTCTTGTACCCCAAAGCAGCCATGACACCTTTTTGTTTTACTCTGATATCAGGCAAAGACGCTAGACTAATGTTGAGCTAAGAATGCTAACGGTGAACTATCAGCAAATAGTCGTCTCTAAAATTATCTCAAGCTACTTTTTTATTTACCAACAACTTGATATTACAGTGAAATGTGTTTTTATCAACATACCATGTATGACTCATCTTTTCTCATCATCTAGAATCTTCTGGAGCTTATTTGTAACTGACATTCACAAGTGGGGGTGAGGGTGTCATTCATTTGTTTTGAAACATAGACTGCAGTGCCTAAATGTGCCCACAGGGTGTCGTTCTTACTTTGTGAACCTTTAAGAGTTTGCTCATGTGTATCCTCATGTCAGGGCTCCTCCCCTCCTCTCAAGCCCAAGTGTGTAATGACCTCCATCGTAAATGGCACATGACTTCAGGTAAGAAACTGAGGCACAACAGAATCAAAATGTTCACACTATACATAAAGTCCCCGCTCAAAAGAAGTATAAATTAATTATTGAAATTGAATTTCACTTTAATTTTCATTTCTTTTGAAGAAGATTAGATTTGTGCAGCTTGATGGGATTTGAGAGGGTATTAAACATGTAGAGAACCCCCCAGGAGATGTCTGCATCTTCATGTGTAATTACACCTTCATTAGTCTGAGTTTAACTGCACGTGATGTTCTCAGCTCAAACACAGAAGTCACTGGACACTACATCTGTATTCTTATAAAACATGGAAAGCTCAGAAGATGAAAGCAGCTTGAAAAGTAGACGACATCAAGCTGGAGTCTGCTGAAACAAACAGCTGTAACAGGAAGTGTGGAGGATCTGTTTGATGCTGCAGCCTGACTCCAGCTGGAGATGATATACTCACATAATATATAATTAAGTCTCATGCAGCTGATGCTGTGTGGCAGCCTCAATGTAAGAAATCAAAGCTGCTATAGGTAATCTAATTTCTTTTTTTGCTTAGAGGTATTGTAATTCTACTGTTTGGTGTCAGTCGCTGCTTCACTGTGTAAAATTTAGTTTTCTATACATCAATTCAATTCAATTAAATTAAAAAATACTTTATTAATCCCAGAGGAAAATTGATTGCTGTAGTAGCTCAGAATAATAATAATAAAGATCAAGTCATCAAAGAGTTATTGTATATTACAATGGCTGTTGGCAGGAAGGATCTCCAGTAGTGGTCAGTGTTGCAGTGAAACTGAAGAAGCCTCTGACTGAAGACACTCTTCCGTTGTTGGAGAGTCTTGTGAAGAGAATGCTCAGGGTTGTCCATAATTTTCTT
Organism: Nothobranchius furzeri; assembly: GCF_043380555.1. Taxonomy (NCBI): domain Eukaryota; kingdom Metazoa; phylum Chordata; class Actinopteri; order Cyprinodontiformes; family Nothobranchiidae; genus Nothobranchius; species Nothobranchius furzeri. Next base: position 34,751,363 of record NC_091746.1, read on the forward strand.
GATTCTCTGGAGAATCCTTCTTTGCATTATCTCCTCCAGTGGTTCCACAGTCATCCCCAGAACAGAACCAGCCTTTTTTATTAGGCTGTTGAGCCTTTTCAGGTCCCTGTTTCTGATGCTGCTACCAAATCCAACTAAAACTTTGCCAAAATTAATAAAAATAAATAGAATTCAAGTTTCTTCTTTGCAGTATTTTTTAGAAGTTGCTGAAAAGCAAAGAGGATGAGTAATACTAACTCTACCACAAAAAAAAAAAAAAGAAAAGAAAACTTTCTGTTCCATGCTACATTTAGGCCCAGTCCTCCTTGAACCGTCACCTTATAGTGGTGGAGGAGTTTGAGTGCCCTAATGATCCTAGGAGCTATGTTGTCTGGGGCACTTTGTGCCCCTGGCAGGGTCTCCCATGACAAATTGGTCTTAGGTGAAGGGTGAGACAAAAAACGGTTCACAGGATCTTTCATGGAGGTGCAGTCAAGTAGTCGGAGTACCCGGCCCGGAGGGTTACCGGGGTCCCACCCTGGAGCCAGGCCTGGGGTTGGGGCCCGTGAGCGAGTGCCTGGTGGCCGGCCTTTTGCCCATGGGGCCCGGCAGGGCCCAGTCTGAACCGGATACATGGGCTCATCCAACTGTGGACCCACCACCCGCAGGAGGAACATGAAGGGTCCGGTGCAGTGTGGATCAGGTGGCAGACCAAGGCTGGAGCTTTGGCGGTCCAATCCCCGGACAAGAAAACTGGTTTTTGGGACATGGAACGTCACCTCGCTGGCGGGGAAGGAGCAGGAGCTCGTGGCAGAGGTTGAGCGGTACCGGCTGGATATAGTCGGGCTCACCTCGACACATAGCATTGGCTCTGGAACCCAAGTCCTTGAGAGGGGTTGGACACTCTCCTTTGCTGGAGGTGCTCCGGGTGAGAGGCGGAGGGCTGGGGTTGGCGTTTTGTTAGCCCCAAGACTCTCTGCCTGTGTGTTGGGGTTTACCCCGGGGGACGAGAGGGTAGCTTCCCTGCGCCTTTGGATCAGGGAATGGGTCCTGACTGTTGTTTGTGCTTATGGGCCAAATATCAGTTCAGAGTACCCACCCTTTTTGGAGTCCCTGGGACGAGTGCTAGATGGTACTCCATCAGGGGACTCCATTGTCCTGCTGGGGGACTTCAATGCTCACGTGGGCAATGACAGCTTGACCTGGAGGGCTGTGATTGGGAGGAATGGCATGCTTGATCTGAACTCGAGTGGTGTTTCGTTATTGGACTTCTGTGCAAGCCGCAGTTTGGCCATAACGAACACCATGTTCGAACATAAGGATGCCCATCAGTACACTTGGTACCAGGGCAGCCTAGGTCGCAGGTCGATGATAGACTTTGTAGTCGTATCATCTGACCTGCGGCCGTATATTTTGGACACCTGGGTGAAGAGAGGAGCGGAGCTGTCAACTGATCACCACCTGGTGGTGAGTTGGATCAGATGGCAGGGGAAGATGCCGTGTAGACATGGCAGACCCAAACGCATAGTGAGGGTCTGATGGGAACGCCTGGCAGAAGAACCTGTTAAGATGGTCTTCAACTCCCGCCTCCGGCAGAGTGTTGACCGCGTCCCGAGAGCAGTGGGGGACATTGACGCCGAGTGTGCCTTGTTCCACTCTGCGATCGTTGAGAAGGCTGTTGCTAGCTGTGGTCACAAGGTGGCCGGTGCCAGTCGTGGTGGCAACCCCCGTACCCGCTGCTGACGTCAACTGAGGCTATAGTCGGACGGTGGAAGGAATACTTTGAGGAGCTCCTCAATCCCACCTATGCGCATTCCGAGGAGGAACCAGAGCTGGGAGACCTGGGGATGGACTGTCCAATCTCGGGGGCAGAAGTTGCTGAGGTAGTCAAAGAACTACACAGTGGTGGAGCCCCGGGGGCGGATGAGGTTCGTCCTGGGTATCTCAAGGCTATGGATGTTGTAGGGCTGTCATGGTTGACACGTCTCTGCAACATTGCGTGGTGATCAGGGGCAGTTCCTGTGGAGTGACAGACCGGGGTGGTGGTCCCCATCTTAAAGAAGGGTGACCTGAGGGTGTGTTCCAACTATAGGGGGATCACACTCCTCAGCCTCCCTGGAAAGGTCTACTCCAAGGTACTGGAGAGGAGGGTCCGATCGATAGTTGAATCTCAGATTGAGGAGGAGCAATGTGGTTTTCGTCCTGGCCGTGGAATTGTGGACCAGCTCTGTACCCTTGCAAGGGTGATGGAGGGGGCATGGGAGTTTGCCCAACCAATCCATATGTGTTTTGTGGATTTGGAGAAGGCTTATGACCGTGTCCCCAGGGGCACCCTGTGGGGGACGCTCCAGGAGTATGGGTTGGGTGGCTTTCTATTAAGGGCCATTCAGCCCCTTTACCAGAGGAGCGTGAGTTTGGTCCGCATAGCCGGTAGTAAGTCGGACCTGTTCCCGGTGAGGGTTGGACTCCGCCAGGGCTGCCCTTTGTCACCGGTTCTGTTCATTACCTTTATGGACAGAATTTCTAGGCGCAGCCGTGGTGTGGAGTGTGTCGAGTTTGGTGGCAGGAGAATCTCTTCTCTGCTTTTTGCGGATGATGTGGTCCTCCTAGCTTCATCCAGCTCTGACCTTCAGCTCTTGCTGGGTAGGTTCGCAGCCGAGTGTGAAGCGGCTGGGATGAGGATCAGCACCTCGAAATCTGAGACCATGGTTCTCGACCGGAAAAGGGTGGCTTGCCAACTCCGGGTCGGGGGAGAGGTCCTACCTCAAGTGGAGGAGTTTAAGTATCTCGGGTCTTGTTCACGAGTGAGGGTATGAGGGATCGGGAGATCGACAGGCGGATTGGTTTGGCATCTGCAGTGATGCAGACGCTGAGCCGATCTGTCATGGTGAAGAGGGACCTGAGCCAGAAAGCAAGGCTCTCGATTTACCAGTCGATCTACATCCCAATCCTCACCTATGGTCATGAGCTTTGAGTAATGACAGAAAGAACGAGATTGCGGATACAAGCGGCCGAAATGAGTTTCCTCCATAGGGTGGCCGGGCTCAGCCTTAGAGATAGGGTGAGGAGCTCGGACATTCAGGAGGGACTCGGAGTAGAACCGCTGCTCCTCTGGATTGAAAGGAGCCAGTCGAGGTGGTTTGGGCATCTGGTCAGGATGTCTCCTGGACCTCTCCCCGGGGAGGTGTTTCGGGCATGTCCTGCCAGCAGGACGCCCCCGGGTCGACCCAGGACACATTGGAGAGGTTACATCTCCAATCTGATCCAGGAACGCCTTGGGGTCCTGCCGGAGGAGCTAGTGGAGAAGGCCGGGAAGAGGACGGTCTGGAGCTCCCTTGTTGGTATGCTGCCCCCGCGACCCAGACCCGGATAAGCGGAGGAAGACGACGATGATTTAGGCCCAGTCTAAAATGATGACTAACCAAAATTTTACCAGATGTTTTGTTTTCTTTTGGAGTGAAGCAGTGGTTATATCGCATCAGCAGAAGCTTCTCAAATCTTCTATCAGATAGTCGGTTTCGTTTTGGGGAAAGCACCAATCCACCTAAGCTAAACAGCCTTTCCACTGGTGCATTGGAGTGTTGTCCTTCATGTAAATCTTTTTGACAGTTGGAAACTGATTCAGAATCTCAAGTTCATCCCCTGACCTTATATAGTCAGTTCAGGGCCGGCTCTAGGTAATTTGGTGCCCAAGGCGAGGCTGCCCATTTGCCACCCCCCCCCCCCCCCCCGCACGCCCGCACGCCTCTCACCTAAACCCAAGTCCACCCACCCACCACACATTGGAAAAAGCAACTCCACAGTTATTCCTTAGTAACTATTTTTATTTTAAATATTCACACAGCAACTCTTTAAAGTCAACAGCCTGAAGAATAAATGTAAGCTTGAAAGATAAGTAACCTGGGAATATTACAATAACCGACAACTCAAAATGTTGTGCAAATGTTATTGGGGGGGTGGGGGGGGTGGGGGGGTGGGGGGGAATGCAAAATCAAATGCAGCATTAAACTGTGCAATCAAAAGCATAACTCAAATATTGGTGTCATCACAAAGAAAGTTCTACTTTCCATTTTGTTCAACTGCTGTGGCCAGTCAGCAGGATCCATGGGGCCAGCAGCTCATACATGTTCACAGACATCTGTTGAAGCTGATGATGGTGTCTCTTCAGGCTGTTGGATTGGAGCACTGAGTCTGCTGGTGTTGGGTTCTTCTGTGAGAAAATAAACACACACACACACACACACACACACACACACACACACACACACACACACACACACACACACACACACACACACACATACACACACACACACACACAAACACACACGAACACACACACACACACACACACACACACGAACACACACACACACACACGAACACACACACACACACACACACACACACACACACACACACACACACACACACACACACACACACACACACAAAGCAACTTAACCCTCTGATACATGAATTAAGAACAGTGCCACTTTCACATTCAATATTCCTCAGTCATGTGCAGTGATGCTTTTCATATTTTTAATGTTACTGGACTTTTTATTTTATTGATCTTTTTTAATCTGTTCTATGAAAACATGAATAAAATTATCAAAAACAGGTGGAAGTGAGTGCAGCCATGGGGAATAGTTGAAAAAACGTATGTATCACTCTCAGGTGCTCTTCAGCATCAAATAAATGTAGAATATGAGGAAGAAGAACCGGTGATCTGAGGCACTCTGAGGATTTCATTTATTAAACGAGGAAACACCGACGTGGGACCGGCGGCAGCGGGAGAGTCCCCGCCACGGCCACGGCGGTGCCGCCCGCCCGATGTGTCTGACAAAGTTGAAATGTTGCTACACTCACACCTAACGTTCTTCTGATATGAAAATATTAAATTCATATTGTATGCGTATTTAAAACTTGAATCGAAGTTCATAAAAAGGCTGCAATCATACTCCAAAAAACGGTAAATAATCTTACATTCTTCATCATCACAGTGAGACTCAACAGGTGTAGAAGACAGTCCCACCCCCGTGGTGTCCACAGGTGCCTGTCGACAGGCTGCAGATATTGTCTCACTGCATCTGGACACGACGATTCAAAAGTAAAATTAATTGGTTAAAGTTGTGAGATAATGTATTGTGAATGTAAACAGCTAGCGAGGGTCCGTCCATGGACCGTGTGTGGCAGGAGAGGCAGTTAGCTAAAATTGGAACGCAAAAAGTTCCTTTGCCAAATTTATAAAGTCTACATACCTCTGCTTTGGGAACGCTTTTTTCTTTCTCCTTCCTTCGCTTTGGGAATGCTGATCCCGATGGCTTAGGTGTTCTTTTCATCATAAAATATCAAAAGTTTAAACGCGACGACAACAGGATGTCCTACAGCGCTACCCACGCACGTGATCTACGGCACCCTTAATGGTCAAATGCATCGGAGCGGTGGCCCAAGCGGGAGCTCGTCATGCAGCCAGATCATTAGAATTTAAATATTGATGTTTTAATTTCATGTCATTTCAGCAGTGGCGGTTCTACATCGAATTACTCCCCGGGCGAGGCCCCCTTTGAGCGCCCCACCCCCCCACCACCACCACCACCACCTGCATGAACACACTCATGTTTTCTACAAACAGGCATGTTTTATTAGAACGACTATTGAACATTCATTTTTCTAAGTTGCACATATTTACATTAATTACTATGAAGTTGTCAGAATGTAAAGCACTATACATTATATACTGTATCAAAATATATAGAATCAAATATACAAAAACAAACAATAACTAAATATTAAGAATATATGAACATAATAGATAATAAATATTCTAAATAGCAAAAATATTTCACACATAACAAACTAAAGATAATCACTACAGCACTGCACTTAGAATAGAAAACACAAACTAAAATTAAAACCTAACCTTGATGCAACATCATCAATAATGTCATCACATGAACTCTGCTCCCCTACTGAGTGATTGATACTAATCAGAGCCAGGTTAGTGAGCCGCCCCTGAAACATAGGTGACCTCAGGTATGACGATCAAGTTATGAAAAGCTCCTCTCAGCTTGAGCCACAGTGACTGGCAGAGCAGTCCAAAAGTTGGGGTAGATCTCCAATAGATCTCATGGTCCATAATATTTTAGAATTGTGTAGCGTTATGGATTTATGCTCTTTTATGAAAGAGAAACCATGCTACGTATTAATTCGGAATATTAATTTTAATAAATCAATAACCAAATTTTATATTGTTCAGAAGACTCAAAGGTTGTTTTCATCCATAAACTGCCGATAATATCTGAGTGTCTGTGTTTCAGTTCAATGAGGAAACAAGTTTGAAGGATTAAAAGTTTTAATTCTTCAAGTTAAACTAATGATTTTGAAGATTGACAAACAGGAAATAACAATCACATTGGCAACTTTGTGGGACAATCTTTTAACAGTTTATATGCTGTTCTTGCTCAAATAGACCTTCTGGTGAATTTATGAAGATTGAGAATGTTGTGACATGAATGCGTGTGTGAGTCTGATTTTGCTTCAGGAAGAAACAGGTGTCTGAGTGAAGTGATGGTTTGGATAAACTTAGGTCTTATCAGAGAACTGCATCAAACGCTAAAACCGTGCTCTGTCTCACCGAACTCTTGTGGACCCTCTTTCGGATCCGGGCCGTGGAGGATGTTGTGGTTCATCCAGATGACACCGGCGGCTGACAGGAGACGTAGGTGTCGAACGGAACCGGTCCAGAGTTGCCCTCGGTACACGTGGATGGTAGAGCGTTTTATCGATGCGCTTTCTTAAGTTAATTCACTCAGAAATCAAAAGACTCGGTAATGAGTCTGCGTTAGAAGTCGCGATTCAGCTATTCTGCCTGGCTTGGCAGAAACAGCGTGAAAGGGGGGAAGAACGAGCCAACAGGCTCTGCCCCCCCTTTGGTTTTCAGGTCTGTTCTCTCCCGTTGTCCAACACGAACTGAATCATAAAACTGAAAACTTACCAAAAACCTCTCTTCTCAAAGCAAAACATGTGCGTCATCAAATGTGTCTGGAGTTTACTGTGGGCAGATGTGTGTGAATGTTTGTGTGCTTGAGTGTGAAGGTCAGTACCACACATTCAACATTATCTACTTAAGTGTGGATTCATTAATCCATTATAATTACCCCAAAGCATACTAGTCATTCATTTGATTAAACACATTTATAATGAGCAAAATGATAATGGTTATTTTAACATTAAAATCACGAAAAAGAAGTTTAAACTTTATGTGTTGACTTGGTCTGGGTACAACTCATGTAAACACATCTTCTGGTAGACTGCAGGTGGCAGATGTTATGGTTTCCTCTCAGACTCGCTGGCGTTCAGGTCTTAATCTGTGGGTGAAAGTTCTCAGCGACCCAGCTATGACCCAGCTGCGTCCAACACCACCATTGTGACAGAAAACCCATATTTCCTCACGTTACATTCCCCCCTTTTTGTGACGACATGGAGGTCAAGCAGAGGCCACCTGACGTCACAACCACAATAACGTGATGTACTCGTGAAGGTAGACATCCCAGATGAAGGCAGGAACGATGAAGCGTCACCACAGGTCTCGTGTAGAAGGGAGTCTATCCTGATCAGATGATTAAGGCCAAAACTGTTGCAATCATTGTAAAGTAATCCACTTAGGGAATCTTGAAAGCAGAGCTATTTCAATAGCAGTTAATTTTCATCAGCAATAATGCAAAGGTATTCAAAGGATAAGCAGCTCGTGTGTCACACGGAGCTGGGCAGGTGATGTGTTCCTCAGGCGTAGTCCAGGCGAAGTCCAGTGACGACCTCGACACCGCTCGAACCACGACCGAAGCCCCATGCGACAGGAAACCAGTTGAAGGATGGTGAAGACGACCCCTCTGATGGGACGTAGTCCATACGAGCTCGGAGAAGGAGACAAAGTGAGACAGCCCACACGATAGATAGCATTTGATGCAAAACAAAGAAATCAATCAAAACCTATTTTATGGGTGCCTCTGGGAAAATGTGGATGCCTTTTGTGAATTATCTAAAGAAGAAATGTACTGCACCCTGTTCTACGTGTCATGTAAAAACGTGATGCAGAGAAAACACAAATAAAAGAAAGTAAATCCTAACTGATATGTGAGACTCAGCAGGCTGCATTAATTAAAGGCATATATATAAAAGAAATAATCATGAAAATGAAGGGCAAATTGGCTTGTGGCCCTTTAAGGGAAATAGTAACAAAATAAAACCAAATTTGTAATCAAATATAATCATGCTACACAAAGCACTAATAAAAAGATAGAGATGTAAATCAGTTCTAAAAATGTAAATCAGTAGGTTAGTAATCCCTAAAGATGTGAGTTAGTAACAGGACCCTGGCTGGAGGCAGGTATCCTGAAAAAAAAAAACCAAAGGATATCACATTTGTTAAAAATTCATCCCACAAACGAGAGAATTTGTAACGGTCCACCAGTCAGTGGAAAAGAATCCGGTCAGAATAGAGTCGGTCAGAATAGAGTTTTGAATCTGGTATTGCGGACCCACAGAGACACGAGTTTGGACGTATCTGTGGGAGCAGGCTCATAAGCGATTTGGTTATCAAACTGTTTGTATCTTGTGTTACGAACCCACAGGGAAACTTGTTTGAATTTACCTGAGGGTTCCGTCCGGAACACGAGTGAAGCTGATGGTTTAGCTGTTAGATCAGAACCTGATTTTACCTGCTCAAAGTTGTGTTGCAGCTTTACGGAGGCGACTTTGTTGTGATCAGAAATAGTAGTGAACTGGAAATGCGAAAATGATGCTCGCAAAGCAGGAGGAGGCTCTCCACCCCCCTTTTGTTGCTCAAACCTATGCCATGTCTGTGAGACAGGAGAAGCATAACAAACAGTTCTTAAGCTCTTAAAAGCCCTATTACCAAGAAGATGCACAGTGTCACCTGGATCGTGCTGAAAGAGTAGGTGTTCAGATGTCCAAAGACCTGGAGGTGTTGGACTTGGAGGTTCTGAAAAGGAGTGATCCAAGGATGGTTGTGTCACGGGTGTCAAAGCAAACCTAGCTATGTTTAGAATCAGATACAGACATGACACTAGCTTTAGGAACATGGTCTGTCCTGAAAACTGAAGCCAAGAATACTTTATTCCCAAGAATGATGGAGGTTCCCACACTGAATCAGAAAAACCCGGTTTAACCAGAGTATTTACAGACTGACTAGAACTCCGCCCCGTAGAAGGTGCAGCACCTAACTCCGGGTCGGAGGTCAATGTTGTCAGCTGAATTGGTGGAAGGTCAGTGTCGATTTCTGCAATGACCCGCCCGCTCGGAGGAGGCGTTCCCCCGAACCGGTTGAAGTCCGCAACGGAAAACTCAGAGCCACTCAGCACCCCCCCTTTGTCAGGAGGGGCCCCGAGCATAGCATCACTGCACGCACCTACACCTCCCGGGCCGGGTTGCCTTCCCGAGCCCGTGAGAGAGGTGTGCGCAGCAACCACCGAGCCACCTTTAATATCGCCACTGACCACAGGACTGCTGGAAACCGCAGGGTTTTCCGTGTCGTCGTGGTCACCTGTAAGAGAAATCACAGGAAAGAGAGCACAGAGGCCCGAGACTAAGTCACACCCCTGTGAAAGGAGAAAAGAATTGGCCACCGTATTAGCAGAGGTCACAAACTGAAAAGTGACAAGGTCATTCACATAAAGGTCAAGATGTCCAGGCACAAACCCCTTAAATGGCATGGTAGCTCCGTCCGGAGACCACAAGTGTTTCACGGCGGCTGACTTTTCCATCACGCCCCGATAAAGAAGCTGGTTTGTGCATGAGGTGGACTGACGAGTAAAACAGACCTCTGACTGAAGTGGTGGGTCACAGCCTGACGATTTCACATCCATGCTGGAGAGATGTTCAGCCTTTAACATGGATCACAGAGGAGAAGCATTAGGAAACAAAGGGTTAAGCACAACCTGTTTGTCAGAGAGGTTAACCATAGGCTCAAGAGATTTATTCAGCCTAAAAGCAGCAGAGAAAGTGTTGTTTATTTCAAACCTTGATATTGATGGTGGGTTTTTGACCCCCTGGAAGAAATAAAAGTAAAGAAAAAGCGTTATGACTGTAAACAGCATGTTGCATGAATTCACGTCATGAATTGCAGACCAGAACCACCTCCGACCCCGAGCAGCTGGCACCGAACCGCAGCCCCTAGTCCCCACTGCTCCCGACCGGCGGCACCCGCCTAAAACGGGCCCGTTTGGGCGGGCGGAGGGACCAGCGATGCTCGGCCGGTGAACAGTCTCCTGCGTCTTGGCATGTTCTGGAAGCAGAACGTCAGAGAACCTTACACCAGGTGTAACAGTGCAAGAAAGATTTTGTCGTGTCTCGTCCATCTCCCATTAAGTTCAGAGCAACTCGCGTTTTTACCTTCTGAGCCGACGTAAAACTCCGGGCAGATTCCTTAATATGTCTCACACAAACAAGGACTGTCCGTAGCCTACTTAACTTTATGACACAGGGTAAAACAAGGAATTGTTGATAGAGAAATGAATACACACAACCTCACAAGATGGAAGAAAAAGGCATGGAACCGAGCAACGGAGGCTGTGAAAGCCGACCCGTCCACTGGTCCAAAATAAAAATAAAAAAATAATAAACCCTACGCTGCCGTGTTGTTATCAGACGGACAACCGTAGCAAACTGTAGATTCTACACACTGTAGCGATTTACAAGAACCACCGCCAATGCGGGTTTTGTGAGGACACAGACTGACTGTGTCAGAAATGGTTTGACAATCTAACGGGACTTTAAAAAACGCACGCAATCTGAATGCAGTAACGCGGGACGGCCATGCTTCGCTTTACGACGTTTACCTAGCAATCAAGATACGGTAGGAGTCACCGAGCATTCCGTCTAAAAAGCGCACGCAATCTGAATGCAGTAACGCGTGACGGCCATGCTTCGCTTTACGACGTTTACCTAGCAATCAAGCTACGGTAGGAGTCACCGAGCATTCCGTTCAGATTCGGTTTCTATAAGTCGCCCAAGCAATGGAGATATTTTCCACAATAGCTCGCCCACAGTGTCAACACACTGAGACGAAAGGTGTCCGAGAATTTAGTCTCGGTTCTGAGGTTCGGAGAATTTAGTGATAATTTTAGGAACTGAGGATAAGCTGCTCACGGTAGCTCACCCAGCAATGGTCAGAGCGGAAACGTAGCTTTCCGACCTGAGGTTAGACTAGAGACGCGGCGGCGCGTCAAAATGGACAGAATTGAGTCAAAAGCACAACTCACACGTTCGCTCCGAAGGCGAAGATGGGATAAATCAAAGTTAGGTCTGTAATTTGCGGTCAATTTGAGATCGGAGATCTTCCCGGTCAAGTTTCCACCAGGACGCCTCCCGGAAGAGTGACTTCAGCGGAACAATTTCCGGTTAATTTCAAAATAAGACATCAAAGTGAAACACAGAGAAAAGCGTTGTTTGTAGCTTTTAGATGTAAGAAAGCAGACATATCGCAGATATAGAAGACTGGATACGCTCGCCATTAAATGTAGCGTTATGGATTTATGCTCTTTTATGAAAGAGAAACCATGCTACGTATTAATTCGGAATATTAATTTTAATAAATCAATAACCAAATTTTATATTGTTCAGAAGACTCAAAGGTTGTTTTCATCCATAAACTGCCGATAATATCTGAGTGTCTGTGTTTCAGTTCAATGAGGAAACAAGTTTGAAGGATTAAAAGTTTTAATTCTTCAAGTTAAACTAATGATTTTGAAGATTGACAAACAGGAAATAACAATCACATTGGCAACTTTGTGGGACAATCTTTTAACAGTTTATATGCTGTTCTTGCTCAAATAGACCTTCTGGTGAATTTATGAAGATTGAGAATGTTGTGACATGAATGCGTGTGTGAGTCTGATTTTGCTTCAGGAAGAACAGGTGTCTGAGTGAAGTGATGGTTTGGATAAACTTAGGTCTTATCAGAGAACTGCATCAAACGCTAAAACCGTGCTCTGTCTCACCGAACTCTTGTGGACCCTCTTTCGGATCCGGGCCGTGGAGGATGTTGTGGTTCATCCAGATGACACCGGCGGCTGACAGGAGACGTAGGTGTCGAACGGAACCGGTCCAGAGTTGCCCTCGGTACACGTGGATGGTAGAGCGTTTTATCGATGCGCTTTCTTAAGTTAATTCACTCAGAAATCAAAAGACTCGGTAATGAGTCTGCGTTAGAAGTCGCGATTCAGCTATTCTGCCTGGCTTGGCAGAAACAGCGTGAAAGGGAGGAAGAACGAGCCAACAGGCTCTGCCCCCCCTTTGGTTTTCAGGTCTGTTCTCTCCCGTTGTCCAACACGAACTGAATCATAAAACTGAAAACTTACCAAAAACCTCTCTTCTCAAAGCAAAACATGTGCGTCATCAAATGTGTCTGGAGTTTACTGTGGGCAGATGTGTGTGGGTGTGTGTGAATGTTTGTGTGCTTGAGTGTGAAGGTCAGTACCACACATTCAACATTATCTACTTAAGTGTGGATTCATTAATCCATTATAATTACCCCAAAGCATACTAGTCATTCATTTGATTAAACACATTTATAATGAGCAAAATGATAATGGTTATTTTAACATTAAAATCACGAAAAAGAAGTTTAAACTTTATGTTTTGACTTGGTCTGGGTACAACTCATGTAAACACATCTTCTGGTAGACTGCAGGTGGCTGATGTTATGGTTTCCTCCCAGACTCGCTGGCGTTCAGGTCTTAATCTGTGGGTGAAAGTTCTCAGCGACCCAGCTATGACCCAGCTGCGTCCAACACCACCATTGTGACAGAAAACCCATATTTCCTCACGTTACAATTGCCTCTGAAATTGTAATGTAAACTGACATAAAAAACTGTAGACTACCAAAAATGCCAACTTTTACAGAACAAATCATGTAAAAAATAATCAGTGCAGCCATCTGCAATAAATAAACAGGATAGTTAGTGGTGACTGGGGTGTTTTCTTCTGCTTGTAGAATTGTTTTATTTATTGTTATGTGAACATGATCAACATGTGTTTGCTGTTGTTCAGGCAGGCCACGGGCTGCAGTGAGCATTTAACAAATCCTAGTTTGAATCAGTAAAAAACGATTCAAGGACTTTTTTCAAACCATTTGAATATTCGTTTCAATATTTCAGCCCTATTAGCTCTGTTAGCAATTAGTTGACCACATTTAACTGTTAAAATCCCAGTTAACTGGTTCAAAAAATTGAAAACATGCATCATGAGAGCTACATACCTTTATCTTTCTGCTCTTTTTTCTTTTTTTCCCCCTGAATTGGGCACCTGGTGGTTTTAGCCTTTTGTGTTCCTCTCTTCTGTTTGGCTCCTGACTCAGCAAGTTTCCTTTAGTCAGGACTAAACAATTTGACCTTGATGGGGGGGTGACCACAAAATTGTTTTGTTTTTCCTTTTTTTATTCGGCCATTTCACACAATTCAGAGAAACCTGAAAGAATGATAGGCCTGTGTTTATGATATTATGAATGAAATATGGAAGAACGTTAAGATGTGATTGACTTAGCCATGTTAATACAGTTGATTCAGCCCATGCACGCTCATTTCATTTGGGAAAGACGCAGAGGTGAATTCCCCTGCAGCACCCCTCCCCTTCCTGTTCTTTAGACACACGGAGCACGTGAACGTTCTAAATCAGCAGGAGCGTCTGCAACTGCAGGGGGCGCCAACTTGCTGTTTCCAATCCAGACACTGTCATGTGACAGATAATAGAAAACCTCGGTGCGGCGCAGATTTCCTTTTTTTTTTTACTCCGCGCTTGTGTGCCCCTGTTGTGTCATGAAAAAATGCCGCCCCGGGCAACTGCCCTGTCTGCCCGTGCCTAAAACCGCTACTGCATTTCAGAGGGGAATTTTGAGTATGTAGAGAGTGCATTTCATATTACAAACACAAATTTAATAAACTTTTTTTTTATTTTTATTTTGTGCCCTATCCAACAGATGGCGCCCCAGGCGGCCGCCTGTGTCGCCTGTCGCCAAAGCCGGCCCTGAGTCAGTTACTTCATTTCCTGCTGAGAAGGATTCTTTGGGTTGGATCTCAAAGTCAAAAAAGTCCATCTCATCTGGACTGGCTGGAGGTTGGGAGTCTTGGGGATCATCAGCAGTTGCAGCAGCAGCAGTTGTACGACATTCTGGAATCAGAAGATCCTTCACCTGCACTCGGCTACACTCATCTCTCAGCCAACGCAGCTTAAACTTTGGACAGGTAGCCGCTGCAAGACGTCCTTCTTGGCTCTCCAGAACAGCATTAAAGTGAGCCTTGATGGCCTGTAACATACAATAAGATGTATCTAAGAATTTATATATTTTATCATATGTTATATTCATAATTATTTTCTCTTTTAGATTATTGTGATAATAGTTTTGTATGAGAGTCATTCATTTTTATTTAATCTGACCATTTTATTTTAATCCTTTGTTGATATCATGATTAATGTTCACCTTTAGTAATTATTTTTAGGTTAGGTTTTTTATTCTATCATTTTAAAATTTGTAAATACTACTTAACACACAGTGAAACATTCATATTCCATGTAGGGTGTAGAAAATATATAAATAAATGAAGAGATTTCTAAATCCATCCAATGAAAATATTAATTTATAATCTTACCTTGACAATAACATCTGGAAGGGTGGCTGTCATTTTAGAGAAGTCATCTTCAGGGCAAGTGTCTTTGACATCAGGCTTGTGAGTGTTGTAGTAGAGCCCCATAAGTGCACTCATATCCTTGCAAGATGTCCAGAGCTACTTCATCACACTGATGTATTCTTTCAAGAACTGATACTCATTTTCAGTAAAGCACTTGATTCCCAGTTTTACACACAGTGGATTAAGTTCATTTGAGGGTATAGAGAGGATTCTTGAAATTGCTTCATACAGGGAATTCCACCTTGTGGATGTAGGAACCATTAGCTTCCTGCGGCTGATTTCCTCCACCTGTTCAGCGGTTAATGTCGATCGACTTGCTTTAGTCCAAAGAGCAGAGCACTTTGCCATGCTGCTTCTGTACACACTCTTGGTTTCTGCACTGGAGTTTAGATGTTTCTCAACGTCACTTGTTGAAATCAAGTTAATGGTGTGTGATGCACACCTGTAATGTGGAGGCAGGCTAAACTTATTAAGGTAGCATGACTCAGGGTTGTGAATGGCCACAGTCACCAATTCTTGCCATGTGTCTTTGCCTATGTATGTCTGATCTCTGAATTGTCTTCGTCTTCGTCTTCGTCTTCGTCTTCCTCCGCTTATCCGGGTCCGGGTCGCGGGGGCAGCATCCCAACTAGGGAGCTCCAGGCCGTCCTCTCCCCGGCCTTGTCCACCAGCTCCTCCGGCAGGACCCCAAGGCGTTCCCGGACCAGATTGGAGATGTAACCTCTCCAACGTGTCCTGGGTCGACCCGGGGGCCTTCTGCCGGCAGGACATGCCCGAAACACCTCCCCGGGGAGGCGTCCAGGAGGCATCCTGACCAGATGCCCAAACCACCTCAACTGGCTCCTTTCGATCCGGAGGAGCAGCGGTTCTACTCCGAGTCCCTCCCGAATGTCCGAGCTCCTCACCCTATCTCTAAGGCTGAGCCCGGCCACCCTACGGAGGAAACTCATTTCGGCCGCTTGTATCCGCAATCTCGTTCTTTCGGTCATTACCCAAAGCTCATGACCATAGGTGAGGATTGGGACGTAGATCGACCGGTAAATCGAGAGCCTGGCCTTCTGGCTCAGCTCCCTCTTCCCCACGACAGATCGGCTCAGCGTCCGCATCACTGCAGACGCCGAACCAATCCGCCTGTCGATCTCCCGATCCCTCCTACCCTCACTCGTGAACAAGACCCCGAGATACTTAAACTCCTCCACTTGAGGTAGGACCTCTCCCCCGACCCGGAGGTGGCAAGCCACCCTTTTCCGGTCGAGAACCATGGTCTCAGATTTGGAGGTGCTGATCCTCATCCCAGCCGCTTCACATTCGGCCGCGAACCCACCCAGCAAGAGCTGAAGGTCAGAGCTGGATGAAGCTAGGAGGACCACATCATCCGCAAAAAGCAGAGACGAGATTCTCCTGCCACCAAACTCGACACACTCCACACCACGGCTGCGTCTAGAAATTCTGTCCATAAAAGTGATGAACAGAACCGGTGACAAAGGGCAGCCCTGGCGGAGTCCAACCCTCACTGGGAACAGGTCCGACTTACTACCGGCTATGCGGACCAAACTCACGCTCCTCTGGTAAAGGGACTGAATGGCCCTTAACAGAAAGCCACCCACCCCATACTCCTGGAGCGTCCCCCACAGGGTGCCCCTGGGGACACGGTCATAAGCCTTCTCCAAATCCACAAAGCACATGTGGATTGGTTGGGCAAACTCCCATGCCCCCTCCATCACCCTTGCAAGGGTATAGAGCTGGTCCACAGTTCCACGGCCAGGACGAAAACCACATTGCTCCTCCTCTATCTGAGATTCAACTATCGATCGGACCCTCCTCTCCAGTACCTTGGCGTAGACCTTTCCAGGGAGGCTGAGGAGTGTGATCCCCCTATAGTTGGAACACACCCTCAGGTCACCCTTCTTAAAGATGGGGACCACCACCCCGGTCTGCCACTCCCTAGGAACTGCCCCCGATGACCACGCAATGTTGTAGAGACGTGTCAACCATGACAGCCCTACAACATCCATAGCCTTGAGATACCCAGGACGAACCTCATCCGCCCCCAGGGCTCCGCCGCTGTGTAGTTGTTTGACTACCTCAGCAACTTCTAGCCCCGAGATCGGACAGTCCATCCCCAGGCCTCCCAGCTCTGGTTCCTCCTCGGAATGCGCATTGGTGGGATTGAGGAGCTCCTCAAAGTATTCCTTCCACCGTCCGACTATAGCCTCAGTTGACATCAGCAGCTCCCCATCCCCACTGTAAACAGTGTGAGCGAGTTGCTGCCTTCCTCTCCTGAGGCGCCGGACAGTTTGCCAGAACCTCTTTGGAGCCGATCGATAGTCTTTCTCCATGGCCTCACCAAACTCCTCCCACGCCCGAGATTTTGCCTCGGCAACTGCCACTGCTGCACCCCGCTTGGCTATCCGGTACCTGTCTGCTGCCTCCGGAGACCCACAGACCAGCCACGCCCTGTAGGCCTCCTTCTTCAGCCTGACGGCTCCCCGAACCTCTGGTGTCCACCAGCGGGTACGGGGGTTGCCACCACGACTGGCACCGGCCACCTTACGACCACAGCGAGCAACAGCCGCCTCAACAATCGCAGAGTGGAACAAGGCCCACTCGGACTCAATGTCCCCCACTGCTCTCGGGACGTGGTCAAAGCTCTGCCGGAGGTGGGAGTTGAAGACCGTCTTGACAGGTTCTTCTGCCAGGCGTTCCCAGCAGACCCTCACTATGCGTTTGGGTCTGCCAGGTCTACGCGGCATGTTCCCTTGCCATCTGATCCAACTCACCACCAGGTGGTGATCAGTTGACAGCTCCGCCCCTCTCTTCACTCGGGTGTCCAAAACATACGGCCGCAGGTCAGATGATACGACTACAAAATCTATCATCGACCTGTGACCTAGGCTGCCCTGGTACCAAGTGTACCGGTGGGCATCCTTATGTTCGAACATGGTGTTCGTTATGGCCAAACTGCGGCTTGCACAGAAGTCCAATAACAAAACACCGCTCGAGTTCAGATTAGGTGGGCCGTTCCTCCCAATCACACCCCTCCAGGTCAAGCTGTCATTGCCCACGTGAGCATTGAAGTCCCCCAGCAGGACAATGGAGTCCCCTGATGGAGCACTATCTAGCACTCGTCCCAGGGACTCCAAAAAGGGTGGGTACTCTGAATTGATATTTGGCCCATAAGCACAAACAACAGTCAGGACCCGTTCCCCGACCCGAAGGCGCAAGGAAGCTACCCTCTTGTCCCCCGGGGTAAACCCCAACACACAGGCAGAGAGTCTCGGGGCTAACAAAAAGCCAACCCCAGCCCTCCGCCTCTCACCCGCAGCAACTCCAACAAAGTAGAGTGTCCAACCCCTCTCCAGGTCTCGGGTTCCAGAGCCAATGCAATGTGTCGAGGTGAGTCCGACTATATCTAGCCGGTACCGCTCAACCTCTGCCACAAGCTCCGGCTCCTTCCCCGCCAGCGAGGTGACGTTCCATGTCCCAAAAACTAGTTTTCTTGTCCGGGGATTGGACCGCAAAGGCTCCCGCCTTTGTCTGCCACCCGATTCGCATTGCACCGGACCCTTCATGTTCCTCCTGCAGGTGGTGGGTCCACAGTTGGACGAGCCCATGTATCCGGTTCGGGCTGGGCCCGGCCGGGCCCCATGGGCGAAAGCCCGGCCACCAGGCGCTCGCTCACGGGCCCCAACCCCAGGCCTGGCTCCAGGGTGGGACCCCGGTAACCCTCCGGGCCGGGTACTCCGACTCTTCGTTTTAGCCGCCATGAAAGATCCTTCGAACCGTTCTTTGTCTCACCCTTCACCTAAGACCAATTTGTCATGGGAGACCCTACCAGGGGCACTAAGTGCCCCAGACAACATAGCTCCTAGGATCATTAGGGCACTCAAACTCCTCCACCACGATAAGGTGACGGTTCAAGGAGGAGTGACGGTTCAAGGAATTACCGTCAGTAGATGGGGCTGAAAGAACATTTATGACATCTTCATCATCTTCTTTTTCAGATTCAGACTCCAAATCACAGGACTGATACACTCTGAATTCTCTGGCGAAGTTGGATGCGTTATCTGTAACCGTGGCAACAACTTTGCCATGCATCCCATAGGTGGAATGAATTTCTTCAATCTCTGCTCCAATCACATCAAATGTGGGACTGCCTTTAATCCTCTTACATGCAAGGGCTGCCTTGTTGCACTGTATAGTGGAATTAATCCAGTGAACTGTTACACCCAAGAAATTTTTGTTATTTACCGTCCAAATGTCAACAGTACTGGAAACGAAATCTACCTCTTCACGTGTTGCCTTCAAATTAGAGTTCATGATGTCATATTCTCACTCAAGGTATACTTAGAATGACTTTCTCTGGGGTAGTTTGACACCACTTTTAGTTGGAATTTTGTCTATGATGCGTCAGAATGATTCAGAATCCACAGTGGAAATCTGTAACATCTCGTCCACTACATAGCCAGCAATGAGCTTTTTCAGTTTGGCGGCACCAAGTCCGGCGGGTTTTACATCTATTTCACCTGTTTACTAGCAGTAGGGCCGTCTGATGTAGAATCCACTTTAGCAGCTGCAGCTGTGATGCCAGTCGGGCTCTCAGTGAGCTTCACATTCCTATGCCGGTTAGCTAGGTGCTTGCTGAGGTTGGAAGTTGAGTTTTTCGCTGCAGATAAAAGTTTCCTTCCAACGCAAAGTGTGCAGCGGACACTAATATTTTAGTCATTTTTTACAGAATCAAACTGAAAGTAGCAGCGATGCTTCCAACCATCAAACGCCGAACGCTCATGCTCTCTGTCACGCTCCATTGTTTTCGTCTGTTGTTTTCTATCACGGACGACGCATGTGTTTATACGTCATCGTCAGGAGACGCACTCTGCTCAACTAAGTAACATAGTAACGTAGCTTGCTTGCACCAAAGTAACGGCAGTTAAATTATTTTTTTGCCATTGTAATCCCTTATTTTACCTGTTACTCGAAAAAAGTAATTGGATTACTGTAACACGTTACTTTTAATGCATTACTGCCCATCACTGGTTATGGGATTACATAAATGTAACTGTTCACTTATGATCACATTCAAATCTTCCTCTCATCATCAACCATCTAAAATTATCTCACTCTTCACTGTAGCACCTACCTGCACCTAAGCAGGTCTGGCTCTCCCTGTCTCACCCTCAGCAGGTTCCTGCTGAACTTCATCTGATCTCTAATATAAAAACAGTGGGCATGAATAAGGAGTAAAAAATACTGTTAGAAGACCAGTGCAACATGAAAATCAAGCTAGTTATAGTATTATTTAGCCGTGTTCACTTGCTATCATGCTCGAATCGTCCTCTCATCATCAACCATCTAAAATCTCAGTCTTCACTGTAGCACCTACCTGCACCTCAGCAGGTCTTGTGCTCCCTGTCTCACCTTCATCATCATTTTTCTGCTGAACTTCGGCTGATCGCTTACATGAAAAAAAAATGACATGAATAAGGTTTTAAAAAATTTGATGAGAATGTCACAAACAAGCAACAATCATACTTACAAACTCCATTTTTAAGTGGAGATTCTACTTATTTTTATTTATTTCATGTCAAATGGTTTTTGTCTGTTACTGTCAAATTCACCATTTTTTTGTTGACTAGTAGTGTTGTTTAATGTTTAATGCTACCTAGCAAGATGTTTACATTAGTCAGCCAGTCTAACGTTTGACCAAAAATACAATTATCCTCTTGGACAAAATTATTACCAACTCACATTTCCTTTCTTTCTTTTTTTTTTTTTTTTTTTGCTCATGAGAAAGAACTCGCTGAGCTGCTGCTGTCGTCTCATCTCTGACACCTGTGTCTGCACCAAGCCCCCACAATGCGGGTGAAAACTTGAGGCCAATGCGGACGTGACAAAAATTGCAGTTCCACCCTCATCCGCTGGGGGCTGGTGTCAGAAGTGAGCAATCCTCATTGACTCCCATGTTAAAAATACCAATTTCACAGCAGAAATAAACATGTTTACAGCCTGGTACCAAAACATGTATTTGTTTAAATTATCTAGTTTACACTCATGACAACTCTGAGGGGGGTGAATTTTTTTCTCACTCTTCTGTTTAAGTGTATTAAAAGCCTAAAATTCTGTATAATTAATGAGCATCAGACCCATGTGACCGCAGAGCTAGCTCCGTGGAAAGGCCTCAGTAGAGCCTCGGTCTGGCTTGGAAACTGTTCCGGGATTTTGAGTCTCTGTGTGTGTGTATTCTTTTTTGGATATTTTTAGTGCAATTGTTGGACAAAATGACTTGCTGTGGCATTAATTGCACGAATAGAGCATCCAAGGAGTCACCACTTCATTTTTTTCAGTAAGTAAAATTATATTTATGTATTTTAGGTCACTGCCAAGCTGAGCTTAGATTTTAACATGTACTGTTTAACCATGAAATTTAAATGTAATAGGGTAAAACCCAGTGCATTTAACATATTGCTGCACTTTAGAAAATGGGTTGAAATATAACATGTTGGTGGAGCTGGGTTCCGACTATCGGCTTGTGGAGCTCTTGGGAGACCTCTGTTTTCCACCCGGTTCTCCCCTCCCCGCAGCTCGGCGCACCTCTGTCTGATCGCAGCTTCTGTTTGCTACGCGGGCTGTCGGCTTGTGGAGCTCTGGGATGGAAACCTTTCCACCCGGTTCTCCCCAGTGGCAGCTCTGCGCATCTCAGATCGCAGCGGCGCTTGTCTGCTGTGCAGCTACCGGCTTGTGGAGCTCTCGGGAGGCCTCTGTGTTCCATCCTGTTTTACCCAGCGGTCAGCCCGGCGTATCTCTGACTCAGAAGCTCTGGTGTTGTGCACAGTTAACTCCGGTTGTAGCTAGGTTGCTACCTTCATTAGCTTAGCTCCCACCTCCGCGTTAGCTTTGGGTTAGCTTCAGGTTAGCTTGTAGCTAGCTAGTTCAACCGGGTGTCGTCAGTTGATCCCAGCCTTACAGCACCACCCTCAGCTCCACCTCTCTTCCCTTTTGTGGAATTGTCTGGGCTTGACGGAACCTGTGACACGATCAAAATGGCGGTGGTGGCCACCTCCCATTTTTCTTCAAAAACGTGTTATTGGAGGCTATGGAAACCCATTGTCCAATATTTATATGTCGATGGTCTGCACACGGCCAGCCAGCCAGCCAGCCTGTCTGACTTCCTGAGGGGAGGGGCTGTGCCAGTGAGAAGTCTGCGGTGTCTTTCAAAATAAAAGTTCGTGAGCCAAATATTTCAAAATCAATGTTTTTCTTCTCCATGTTATTGGGGGGGGGGGGGGGGGGGGGGGGGGGGGGCTAATGGGTGTTGGTTCAATATTGAAGGGGACACGTCCCACCCTTATTTTGAGCCTGAGAGGGCTAATTTGAAGTGTGTTCATGGTCCCTGACCAAGTAAAAGTAACTATAATCTTCTGATTAAACATTCAAAGATCAATCAGATTGATATTTCATAATTGTATGGAATTATCACACCTTATTGGTCATAATTAATTTGCAGTCGTCACGCTATAAAGTGTGAACGCTACACCTGAATCAGTCTTAGAGACAAGATGAGGAGCTCTGTCTGGAAGTAGAGATGCGGTGAGTAGAGCTACATGAAAGTGAATCTACAGATGAGTACAGCTGCAGGCAACTATAGCTTCAGGTGAGAAAAGCTACAGGTGAGTAGAGCTACAGGCAAGTAGAGCTACAGGCAAGTAGAGCTACAGGTGAGCAGAGCTACAGGTGAGTGGATCTCCCAGAGGAGCCATTTTAGGTAGTCCTGGCACATTAGTGATTCTCCTGTGTTTTTTCCCCCAAAATGTCTTACTGAAAGCAGACTCAGAACTAAATCTGTTCTGATGAAAAGCACTGTACGTTTAGTCTGATATGACTTGTGTTTAGCAGGATGTAAACCTGTGGGTTTCAGTCTCAACACATCAGTTCTTCCTTCCTCCACTGAGTGTGGGTGTGATACCATAATTGTCCTCGACTAATGTTGTCCAATCAGGCGATCACTGATGTATCCTCTGGCTTCACCTCATTAATCAGTGTTAATTATAATAGTGTTTTTCTAGTGCTTGCTGTAATTGAATTTGTGCCAGGAGACCAAGGTAAAAGAGGTCAGCACAGCAGCAAGTTAAGATTTGGGAAGGAGAAAAGAATAGTGACAAAAGAGAAAAGAGCAATCAGACTTCTCCACTTAAAAACAAGAAGGAGGAGTGAGAGTGTGGACGAGTGGAGGGCATGAAACAGAAAGGATGTTGAGAGGGAAATCATGGCAGACTAATCCTGAAAGTTTGTTGTAAAAGTGATTTCCCAGCAGACTGCATCTTGTTTCCACTTTAATTACAGACAGGAACGGTTATTCTTTCAGACTCTGTGATTTCTTCCAATATTTGCCCCTCGCTCAGATGAATTCCAAACAGATCAGTTCCCCGTCGCATGTGATCCTATTGACTTCCTCCTTCTAACGCTCCTTTTGGTCTAGTTAGAAACCGACACAGGGCTCCATCTTCACGCTGTTCTTGCTGTGTCTTGTGATGCGAGGCTGGGTGTGTTGAAGCCAAGTCACCAAAAAGATTTTCTATTATTAGTGTTTGGATGTCAGGCATCAATTCAATTCAATTCAATTCAAGTTTATTTATATAGCGCCAAATCACGACAAGAGTCATCTCAAGGCACTTCACATAATAAACATTCCAATTCACAGTTCATTAAGCCAATCAGAAATAATGTTTCCTATATAAGGAACCCAGCAAATTGCATCAAGTCACTGACTAGTGTCAGTGACTATACAGCAATCCTCATACTAAGCAAGCATGCAGCGACAGTGGAGAGGAAAACTCCCTTTTAACAGGAAGAAACCTCCAGAGAATCCTGGCTCAGTATAAGCAGCCATCCTCCACGACTCACTGGGGATCGAGAAGACAGAGCAGGCAGACACACACACACACACACACACACACACACACACACACACACACACACACACACACACACACACACACACACACACACACACACACACACACAAGACAAGTAATGTGTCTATAGTTATATTGTGATGTCTTAGTAAATATTGTATTTGGTGAAAGATAAACTTTATTGTATTTATCCTAGTGGATCTATAATTAAACGGATAAACTAGTAGTAGCACATCAAAAGTCAATGAAAACAAAAAGTTATTATCAGGAGAGAGAGAATGTATTAGTGGTTAGCAGCAGTGTGCTAGTCGATGGCCCCCTCCATGAGGCCACCACAGCTCAGCAGAACGTCATTGTAGCTTCTTCTGGGGAGAAAAACACTTACAGAGAAAATAAAGTTACAGCTGAAATTGCACAAAATAGTACAGTTAAAGAGCAGACTGTAGAAGAAAGCAGTAGAGTGTGAAAAGTGGTCAGTGTGTCCTCCAGCAGTCTAAGCCTATAGCAGCATAACTACAGAGTTAACTCTGGATAACCTATCCTATTTAGATGTAGGCATGTTGGAGGCAGGGCAAGGGAGAGCCGTCTTTACCAACTGTACACTCCACCTCCCTGTAATCCCCCACTTGTCCAGATTTAGGCTAACATCAGATTTTAACTATAAGCCCTATCAAATAAAAATGTTTTAAGCCTATTCTTAAAAGTAGACAAAGTGTCTGCCTCACGGACTAAAGCTGGGAGTTGGTTCCACAGGAGAGGAGCCTGATAACTAAAAGATCTGCCTCCCATCCTAAGTTTAGATATTCTTGGAACCACCAGTAGACCTGCAGTCTGAGAGCGAAGTGCTCGGTTAGGAACATATGGAACAATCAGATTACTGATGTATGATGGACCTTGATTATTAAGAGCTTTATATGTGAGAAGAAGGATCTTAAAATCTATTCTGAATTTAACAGGTAGCCAATGTAGGGAAGCTAAGACAGGAGAGATATGATCTCTCTTTTTAATTCTCATCAGAACTCTAGCTGCAGCATTTTGGACAAGCTGAAGACTTTTAACTACATTCTGTGGACTTCCTGAGAGTAATGAATTACAGTAATCCAGTCTTGATGTAATAAATGCATGAACTAGTTTTTCAGCATCACTCCTGGAAAGTATGCTTCTAATCTTAGCAATATTCCGAAGGTGGAAAAAGGAAATCCGACAAACTTGTGAAACCTGGGATTTGAATGACATGTCCTGGTCAAAGATAACACCAAGGTTCCTTGCTTTGTTCTCGGAGATTAATGTAATGCCATTAAGGTCAGGCGATTGGCTAAGCAATTTCCTTTTCTGGATTTCTGGTCCAAAGATGAGAACTTCCGTCTTGTCTTGATTTAAAAGCAAGAAGTTAAGAGTCATCCAATTTTTTATGTCCTCAAGACAAGCCTGTAATCTACCCAACCGATTAGGTTCATCAGGGTTAATGGATAAATATAACTGAGTATCGTCAGCATAACAGTGGAAGTTTATCCCATGCTGTCTAATGATTTTACCAATTGGGAGCATATATATAGTAAAAAGAATTGGTCCAAGCACTGAACCCTGTGGTACTCCGCAAGTAACCCTGGAGTATGAAGAAGATTTGTCATGTACATTTACAAAATGAAATCTGTCAGACAGGTAGGATTTAAACCAGCCTAACGCTGTTCCTTTGATCCCTACAACATGTTCAAGTCTTTCTAAAAGAACATTGTGATCAACTGTGTCAAAGGCAGCCCTGAGATCTAACAAGACTAGAACAGACACAAGATTCTTATCTGAGGCCATAAGAATATCATTTGTAACTCTCACTAACGCAGTTTCAGTGCTGTGATACTCTCTAAAACCAGACTGAAATTCCTCAAACAGAGCATTAGTGTTTAAATGCTCACATACTTGGATGGCCACTATTTTCTCCAGGACTTTGGATAAAAATGGAAGGTTAGATATTGGTCTGTAATTCATTGGGTCATCTGGATCCAGAGAAGGCTTCTTAAGTGAAGGTTTGATTACAGCCACCTTAAAATCTTGTGGTACATATCCATTCACTAAGGATAGATTGATTATATCTAGAATGGGGGCAGTAACCAAAGGAAATGCATCTTTAAATAATTTGGTTGGGATTGGATCCAAAATGCAAGTTGAAGGTTTAGATGAAGCTAATATTTTTGATAACTCTGAAAGCTCAACTGGATCAAAACGGTTCAAGCACAGATGAGGTTCTAGAGTCACCTCTGAAGCTGCCTCACTCACTGAGGAAGAAGAAATCGCATTAGGGAGGATGCTAAAGATTTTGTTTCTAATAGAATTAATTTTACTTGTAAAAAATCCCATGAAGTCATAAACCTGACCTGTATACTTTAGAGGAAAGAAAAGAGGGAGATGTCATGGTTGGAAAACGGTTAATATTCTTGATCATTCTCCTAGAATAATCAGCTGATGCTTTGCTCCAGGCAGGAAATATACAAACGTCAGTGAATTCTACCAATCCCAGAATGCACTTCCAGCTGCTGGTGGTTGATTGACACAGTGGAAGATTGTCAATAATCATCTGTTATTGTGTTTGGTTTTCAGTTCGGCAACTTTTTTTTCTAATACTTTTTATCACAATTTTTGCCATTTTAGCTGGATTTGTGAAATTAGGATACGTTTAGATTATTTTTTTAAGTCAATGGATTCTATTGTGTTCTTTTCCCGCTGTTCCTGTCAGATGCTTTAGCTCCCCTCACACCTGTCAGTCATCTGCTCACCTGTCTGTGTAATCTGCCTTCCCAGCATTAAAACCAGCTCACTGGTCTAGTAGCAGGAGTTTCTGCTCTGGGACTGGAGATTGTGGATTCAAATCCATGGTCGGGTCATACCAAAGACTAAAAATTGGACTCAGTTCCTTCCTACTTCATACCTCTTGACAAGGGGTTGGAATGGAGGGTTAATCCACCAGATCGTTCCCGAGTGAAGCCATTGCTGCCGCTCACCTCTCATCTCTGACACCTGTTGACACCCTAGGGGAGGAGTCAAATGCAGAGAACCCATTTAACCACACATCAGTGTGTGTGACGACTAAACTTTAAAACTCCTGGTTTTCCATCAACTTTTGTCTTACTGGCTCACTGTTTTCCATGTTGTTTTCACCTCTTTTCAGTTTAGTTCAACTCCTCACCAACTACTGCTTGTGTGTTTGTGTTTGGTGCATCGACAGTCTTACACATTTTATAAATCCAAATTATCATTTAAAATTTCCTCAGAAGCTTCTGATTGTGCAGATTAATCCATTTAAACAACTTACCTGATCTAATACATAACCCTCTTTAGAATAATCCCACTCATTTAAGCAAGCAGTCTTTAGGTAGATCCCCTCTAACATGTTGGCATAACATTTCTGTTTCCTACAGCAAAGAATCAGAAAGTCAGTTAATTGATGACATCCTCGCTCCGTTCTATAAGACAGAGTCACCTCCTTTGTGATTTTAATGCATGTCACCTGAAGTTGGTTAAAACCAGGACAATCAGCTGTGCTGCTGCATGTAAACACAACACAGACTGACTGACAGAAGAGCAGACAGAGTCTCAGGTTATCTATTTATTTTGCTCATCTTCCATCTGAATGAGTTGTGTTTTTAAGCAGATCAGAGCTCTGAGTTTCTGCTGCAGCTCCTTTGATCTGTGGAGCCAAATTTGAGTCGATGAGGGAGTTGCACGCGGCTCTTTGTAGCATTCTACTGGTTGGATGAGCACATCTTAAATGAAGTCATCCAGTTTATTTCAGAAAGGAAAGGCCTCATGGCTTCTAATCTCCTGCTACACACTTCCACATATGTCCATGCATCCATGTTGCATAGTAAACTCCATTTTCACTTCAGGGTTCTGAACGGACCAGGAGTCCTAATTCAATAAAATAAGCTTAAACATATCTGAGGGACATAATTTTGCACAGTGGCCATTGGCAGGAGCTTTTACCATTTATCTAGACTGCTGCCATTTCCATCCTTCACAGCGTAAATCTCACACAGTCGCCTGGAAGGCAACAGCAATTAAACTAGATTAACTCATAAACTGAGCAGTTATCAAACCGACCCCCCTGCAGACCTCAGATCTTCAACAAGGCAGTTAAATCAAATATCAGTGAAGATGTTACATTTTCACAAGAGCTTACTTTGTAATAAAGTGCTTGAAATGTAAGTAGTTTTACAAAATGATGTTTCATTTTAGTAATATTTTGTGAGTTACTCTGAGACTTTGATAGAAAGAGGATGAGTTTGAGCATCGTGGTGTCTCGCTTAAGAGTGATGGTAGGCTGGAGTGAGAGTTGGACAAGTCCTTTGTGGCTTCGCCTTCAGTGAAGGTCTTGAAACGAATATCCCCCCCCCCCCCCCACACACACACACCTCCCCCCAGAAGAATTGTGGAATGCTGCCATCGCCAAGTTTGGACTATTGTGACTTTATCTTTTGTTTGAGTCAAGGTCAGATAGAAGTACTAATGTTTATTTAGGAAAAGGATGTGTTTTGCATCTTCTTTGTTGGAGTTTGGTCGACTGCCTCATTGACCAACATTTGTAGCGTTGAGTACGTCATGGCTTGCCAGGCTAGAAGAAACTGAATTGTTATCATCACGCTGGTGTCTAATAAATACTCAATACAGACGTTAGATCGTTTCTATCGATACTTTAGATCGATCCTCCCAGCCCTAATTCCCATCACTGCTGATGAAGATTCATATTGTTGCCTGGTGAGAGCCATTTTCATTGATTTGCTGTTCTAATAACATTATCTAACAAAGTTTTAAACCATATTTATTTCTGACTTTAAAACTTTAAACACGTTGAAGATGCTTTATTGTGACTAGCCGCTAGCTCAACTACAGCTGATCTCTGCTTCTCCAAACTAAGGCTGTACAACATCTTATCTACAAGGGCTAAGATGTTGGTTGATAGTAACTTTTCCACAGAGCCCCGCCCTAAGTGAGTCTGATGTTTATGTTAATGTGTTCTGCTGCCATTGTGTGATGATTACAACAGAAGCCTGCAGTTAGATGTGTGTGCTACATCAAGATTAAAAAGACAATAATTTTATAGTCAGTGAAAGGCTTTGGCATCATGCTGAGAGGAACTCTATGTGATATCAATGCGTTGCCAATAAAAACTTTTGCTTTCTGCCCATGGCACCATATTGAATTGGCAGCTAATTACAAATGTGCTTTGATTCCAGGTAGACCTGCTGACGTCTCTCCAAGTATTTAATTGCTAAATTAGATGCAATTTAGAAGCTAAAAATACGTATGGAAAAGCAGCAGGATGGCTTTTATTGTGTTAGACATCAGAGTTTTATTTTAATTGTGTGCATTTGACATGAAGTTCTGACTCATGAGTTGCACTGGTCGATGCAGGGGAAACTATTCACGAACAAAGATTTTTTAGATATACTGTGAAAGGCTCAGTGTTCTAAAGTTTTACAATACTTTTAACCCTCTGGAGGCAGGCGTTGCAGATTTGCAACATTTAAACCTATCTACCTGGTTACTTCACATACGTACTTCATGAGCATTTTTTTAACTCAGAAGTACTCCTGAAGGACTTAGTTGTTCGTCCATTTATCAAAACATATTTTGAGCCTGAGAGGGTTAAAGTCCCACAGCCTACAGTTACTGCTGCACCTCCAACGCAGGCGAGCCTCCTGATTGGTCCTTTATGTAAAACTATCAAATTAAACCTGACCTGTATACTTTAGAGGAAAGAAAAGAGGGAGATGTCATGGTTGGAAAACGGTTAATATTCTTGATCATTGTCCTAGAATAATGATTTGTTTTTCTTCTTAGAATACATTATGTAAAATGTTGGAGTTTATAATGAAATCAAATCTTATGAGAGCCACAGCTAGAGAGGTGGAGATATGTGCTGTGAAAGAGAGGATGGAAGATTATTTGCTGCAAGACAGAATATATGTGTGTAAATGAGAGGGACACGAGTGAAGAAGGTGAAGGACTTTAGGACTTGGGGTCTTCGTCCCAAACAACCGAGATTGCGGAGAAGAGGTAAAGAAGCATGTGAAACAAGTTGGAAGCAGTGAAAAGCATCAGGTGTGATAAAAGGGTTTCAGCTGTAGATGTAGTGAGAGCAGCCATGTTGTCTGGTTTAGAGACAGTGTCCACGAGGATTAGACAGGAGACAAAACTGGAAGTTGTGGAGCTCCAGATGATGAGGTTTTCTTTGGGAGTGATGAGGATGGATCAGGATAATTAATGAGTCCATCAGTGGGACAGATCATGTTGGATGTTTTGGAGATAAATTCAGAGAGACCAGACTGAGATGGGTTGGACACGCCCAGAGGAGAGACAATGATTACATGAAGGATGCTGAGGTTGGAGCCACCAAGCAGGAGACATAGAGGAAGACCAAAAAGGACATTTATGGATCTGAATGAAGGGGACATGGAGTTATTTGGAGTGAGGGTGGAGAATGCTGAAGACAGGACTACATGAGGACAGATGATTCACTGTGGAGATGCCTGAAGTGCAAAGTCCTAAAGGAGGATGAAGTCAAAGGTCAACAACATCTGCATTTCAGTAGTAACCCAACTTTTAGGTGTTTTAAGCTATTTACAGCTGCATGTCTTCAAAACCACCAGCAGAAATAAACGTCTAACATTTGATTTAAATACCATACATGTGTTTTGATTTATCATCTGTTTTTAAATACTGTAAATAAATCACTTTCCAAAATCCAAAGATCTCCCACCTTTAACGCCATCACAGCCTTGAGGCTGCTGACCTGCATCTCGTTGAGAATTTAGAATAGTGCTTATAAAGCAAAATGTCTCTGGCAGCCCGTCGCCCCTTCAGGGAGAGTGTTTCCTTTCCCCACAGGCAGCTGAGTGATTACCTATATGTGCAGAGAGACGTGTGTGTGGTGTGTGTTGATACATTTGTGCTTTGAGACACTGCATGCGTTATTTTTCCACGGAGGAAATTAGAAGAATTTTAAATGTCTCATTCTGGAAAAAATAAAATTAAAACAACAAAAATATTTACCCATTCACCCCTTTAGGACGGCCAGGTTGAGCTACACAGAGAAATAAAACCCAACGTACCAAGCTGCATGTATAAGATGAGTTAACATCTACCTAGACTATAAAAAACTTAAACTGATTATTTTCCTATTTGGTTAAACCTGGAGCAAAACACTGATCATCTGCACCTTAAATGTTGGATAATACTGAACATTATTTATACAATATTTTCAAAAAATGACAGTCAAAACAATTATAAATGTGGCACACAATTTAAAACGTGAAACAAAAAACAATCAGAGAAAGCTAAAAATGATGTAAATAGAAAAGGATTTAAACTGTAATACAAAAGAAAACTAACCAATCATTAACACAATTAAGCAAAAAGATCGGGAAGGCACATTTATGATTTATAATAAAATAAAAATATCTGCATTACATGTTTGGGACAATATGGAGACTAGAAATTTAAAACGATTACACACACACACACACACACACACACACACACACACACACACACACACACACACACACACACACACACACACACACACACACACACACACACACACACAGAGCTCTCCGCGCGCGCATTTTCACCTCGTGCCATTGCGCGCCGCGCGCTGAGCTCGTGTTCCTGGTGGGAGGAGGGAGAGGGAGAAAGACATTCCGTTATACCGGATCCTCCGAGTGTGTGTCAGTATCTGTGTGTGTTTGGGGCATGAGGGGGTCAGAAGCTGGACGACTTATGATTTTCTCCTCTCAGTCGGTTTAATGAAAGACGCTGGCAGGCGCGCGAGGCACCTGGAGTGGAAACCCTTTTACTGGGACACGCGCTGCCATTACGCATCGGGCTACTCCGGCGTGGGAGACTCGTTTCTAGTGGGAAGGCAGAATCGTTCTGTTCGTGTCTTTGCTGCTGTTTAGGTTTAGAGGAGGACCAGAAGGCAGTCCGGACTCGGGCAGTCTCTCGTGGAGCAATCATCAGGGGAAGTTGGCGGTCGGGGCAGCAC
Source organism: Nothobranchius furzeri (assembly GCF_043380555.1). Taxonomy (NCBI): domain Eukaryota; kingdom Metazoa; phylum Chordata; class Actinopteri; order Cyprinodontiformes; family Nothobranchiidae; genus Nothobranchius; species Nothobranchius furzeri. The sequence goes on from NC_091746.1 coordinate 34,783,003, forward strand.
GTGGACGTCCACTGGTGACAACAACAAGGGGAGTCTTTATTTGATCGTGAATGGATATTCGTCAAAGATCCGCCAAGCAGCACTTCACCCGGAAATGCGTTCTGTGACGAAGTCCGCAAACAGTTCCAGAATTAGGGGGGTTCGGTTCGGTTTGTTCCACAGTGTCAATGGGGAGTGAGTGAGAGACACCGAGTCCTACAAAGTGAGAGGAAGAAGCAAGTGAGAGAGAGATAAGCAGCGCCTCCCACAGGCCCCCTCCCCTCCATCCTGCCATCATGACCTGGGGGACAACAGCTGGACGCCACATGGTCCTGATCAACATCATCTCTCTGGTGTTTGTGTTGGGTGAGTACACTACACCAACGCGCGCGCTCTCTCTCTCTCAAGGTTGTTCTTTGGAGGTCCATTCCGTATTCCTCCCTTCCCCATGAACACCCCTGGGTACCACCAGGACCATGACACCCATTAAGATGTGCCCTAACGCACATGTCCCCGAGGAGATGCCGCACGCGCATTACTGAAACCAGGTTTATCCCGTTTCGAGAATAAAAACACAAAAATGTCAGAAAGTGGGAAGACTTGAACTGAAACTCCCCAGACAACATAAAGACCAGATTCTAAACATTTATTTCTCATTAATTAGTAAAAATAGATTGAAGGTCAAACAAGTGAACTTCAGTAATTGTCATCAAATGTTATAAATTATTAGACTGGAAACTGGATTAGCAGCTCTCATAAACGTCACCCTGCAGTTGTACTGAATCAGACCAAATGATTTATTCATCATATGATGCTGTGTGTGTTTTCTGTTCTGCAGCAGCTCCTGTACAACATCTGTTTTTTTTGACATATTTGTGTTTCTGCGGGAATTGGAACTCAGATCACCCCACTTGAATCCCCTCTACTGATAGATCAGGACTTATCTAATCTGATCTGATCTTGTCTTGCATGCAGCCTTTCACATTACAGACTGTTGAAGTGGAGTAATTTACACAGTGTTGGTGGATTATCTTGTTCTGTGGCAGTGTTTCCTTTCTTATAATCTGATAATCTGGTGTAAAGTTAAAGAAATGCAGTAACTATGCACACCCCCTCAAACGATTACTAGGTATGGACATATAATTAGGAAATAAATAGATACCTATTGACGCTTCGCCTACTGAAGGACTCTTTCCTTGGTGTATGGGCTTGAAGTTCTCCTGTCTTGTACAGGAAGTGTCTGAGCAGCAGGTGTTTGAAATCAGGACAGTTGATCTGTTGTTCCAGCAGAGGGGGCTTATGGCCCTCCTGAACCAGCAGCAAACAAAGCTCAATAATACTGCATGGTGAAGAAAGTTGTCACTGATATATCTGAGGAGAATTGTACTTTCCTCACTGCGTGTTGTAAAATGTAATCTACCACAATGCTGCTGTTTTGTCAGCTGCTGCTAACCAGATGAAACCAGATGTGCTCTGACTCTCTTCACCTGTAAAATAAATACCACCAGCACCAGCTTTAAACAGATGAGTGAGTGACAGAAATCTAGATCCAGTCTTTATTTGACTAGAAATGTTTTGTTTGTGCCCAATCAGTTTTTATGTACCTTATCAATTGATTTATAGAGCACTTTCAACTGCATTGCAACTGACCAAAGTGGAAAAAGCATAGGGCACAAAAGAAGAATTAGATAAAAATAAATAAAGCAGACACAGGATGAAAACAGTTAGGTAAAACACCACCAATGAAATAGAGCATTTAAATTGTCACAAGGACAGAATTAAATAAATGAATAAATTAAAATACATTCTTCTAGAATATGCCAAGCAAGGAAGAGATAAGAATAAGCCTGTTTAAAAGTGATATTAGGGATTAAAAGCCTGAGAAAAATAATAGGATTTAAAAACAGCTAGGGAGGATGCCTGCCTAACCTGGAGGGGAAGTCAATTCAAAGCTTCAGGCCACTGACTGAGATCGCTTTCTCTCTTCTAGCTTTAGCGTGTCTTGGGGACAAACAGAAGCAGCTGATTGGTCGGTCTAAGAGCATGCATGGGGTGATAATGATAAATAACTCACACTTGTATTGCAGCCTTCAGCGTCAGAGGACTCCAAAGAGCTTTACACTACAGTGTATAGTTCATCCATTCACACACACATTCACACACTGATGGTGATAAGATAAAAATAAAGTTAATTTTGTCTTCGTTATAAATCAAATTACTCATTTTTATTTTTTAAAGACAAACGTTTTGCTGTTTAAATTTTCCCCAGAACCGATGAGAGGGAGGTTTGGCTGGTCTGGGGCGTGGCTCGACAATGCTCCCAGACCAGCTGATAAATGGCACAACGGCAAAAAGTCAGATGACACCCTGAGGATGACTCAAGGCTTCATTTGAAACTGTTAGCAGGTATGAGATAAACATCTTTAAACCAACAAAACGTTTGTCTTAAACAAAGAAAATTGAGTAATCTGATGATAATGAGCTACAATGTAGCCACAGCTGCCCTGGGGCACATTGACTGAGTCAAGGCTTCTGAGAACAGGCACCACTGGTCCCTCCGACCACCACCAGCAGGCAGGGCAGTTTGTGTCTTGCCCAAGAACACAACAGCAGAATTCTCTGTCCGGAGCCAGGATTGAACCTGCAACCTTCTGATTACTGGACAACCTGCTCAATCTCTTGAGCTACTTCTGCCCTAATATGGGTGGGTGTTAAATATCATTATGATTCCATAATATCAATCAACTCAACTCAAATCAAATCAAATCAAATCAAATATACTTTATTGATCCCAGAGGGAAATTAGAGTTTCAGTACACACAATTCTGAGATCAGACATACATAGGCAAGACACATGACAAGAATTGGTGACTGGTCATTCGCAACCCTGAGTCGCGCTACCTTAATAGAGATAAGAGGGTTACATGAGGATTGGTTCAGGTGGAGGGAAAAAAGGCACTTCAGAGTTACCCTCCACAGGGAGGGTAGCTTTGCTCTGCAAAAAACACCTCAGACAGATATGCAACAGACTTCAGACATTACACAACTTAAGAGTCCACTAGGTGGGGTGGTGGGTTGGGACTATCCCCACTTCAGTTCCTGCAGCCACGATGAAGCAGCGCATGTCACCTCAGTGTGGATGGGGGAGGAGCATTGAGGGTTGGAGGGTTGCAGTGACCCTGGAACGTTTAAGCGGCCTTCCCGCAGTCCCGCCCAGGCTGGGATAGGAGACAGAGTTGAGTTGCCATAGCGACGGCACATTCCACATATCTTCTGAGGGGGGAGTTTTCGTTGGAGCCTTGCAGGCTCAAGGGCGCCAGATTCCGATAAAAATTGTTTTGGGGCCAGACAGAGATAATTTCCTCTCTGTCTTACAGTTTGTTGGTCCTCAACCTCTCAAAATCCCAATAATGGACATTAAACTATCCCAATCCGCGCTGATTCATCCACTCTATCCTTGATGGCATCCATCTTCTGTGCCAATGAATGATTCTCAGCCAAAGTTCCAAGCTTACGATTCATCTCGACAATTATGTAAGTCTGTGAATTCACAGCGCGGTGCAAACCATCTCTGAGCTCCGGGTTCAGGCCAATATTCCTTGACAGCTCGTTTATTTTCCAGTAAGCCAGGAAGCCTCCATGGCCAATGAACAGGAAACCCAACACCAACACCACGAATATCCACACATCTTCAGAGTCTTCCACAGACAGCTGAGATAGACACATCAAGTTCCAATGTTTCCAGGAGTCTATGATGTGTCCAACTGGGTCTGTTGTGGCGGGGCATCTGGGAGCACCTTCTCCCGTTCGCATCGTTGAAAAATTTTTATCAATCGCGTTGAACTGACGAGATTCATTTTAGTGAATTTCAGTTTCTAGTTTCCAGAAAAAATGCAGAAGCAGCCGTGCACCCAGCACACACAGACAGAAAAAGGCCTTGAGGATAAGCTATGGAGGAGAGGAGAAGAAAAGCGTCTGCACCTGCCAAGAGCCGGGAGAAGAAAAAAAAATCAGAATGGTATAGAGCTCTGGACGTCAGGTGACTCTCGGAGAGTATAGACGCCATGTTGGCAGGCAACAAAGGTAAACAAAATGAACGGGATTGGCTTGGATTTTACACCGTTGGAGTTTACTTCACACTTTAAAACCGAAGAAATCATTTAATATAGTCAGAAATTAAATAGACTAAACATCTCCGACCCTTACCGTGTCCCTGTGATACTTTTTAAAAACGGCAGAAGCTGTCGGAGCGGACCTCTTACCGAATTTGAGATGCCCTGACATTTATAATTTATAAAACTAATTAAACAAAAACACAATTAACATAGATTTACATGTAAGAAGTTTAAGTAGAGTGCTGTGCTGTTTGAATGTATAAACTGAACGCCAAGAGAAATCACTAGTCTGATTTTTTTTTCCGTGAATAAAATAAATATGTCAGGCAGGAGCGTCTCAGGATTTGTCTGAGATCTGTCTTGGTGAGACAGATAATAGCAATCCAAAGTGCTTTTTATGTGTGATCTGACAATTGATCAACCATTGCTTAAAAATTAAATGCAGCTTAGCCGGTTAATTGCTGTGATCATAAAACATGTAAATGGCAGCACGCAGAAATCACGAGGCAACGTTTTACGTGATGTTTACTTGTTGCTATGAGTAATAAGACAGAAAAAGCCACGCCAAAATAAGTTTAGGAAGCCCACTAAGATCCGTAATAAAAGCATTTAAAATAAATACCATACACAGCTGAGGAAACGTTGGTTTAAGTACCTGATATGAAGTGGTCGCTGCATAAGCAAAAACCTGTACTCTCGGGATCCCACAGCTTCATTTTAGCCCGGTCACTAGCGCGTTTTATTGCAATGATCCAACGTTTGCGGCGCTCCGGATCTTGGGGAATCCTGTAGAAGGCTCTTCCCTTATCTTGTCCGCTCAGTTCTGGCATCCTGGGGCCCAACAGGAATCTACAATGTTTCCTGTTTGATTGAGTTTTCTGACAATAACAAACAGCCTAGCTGGCCAAGATGGCGCCATTTCGATTTGAACAGTTGCATGCTGGGAGAAGTGACGTCATCTTACTCAAACAAAAATCTTACATAACCTTTGATGAAACCAAATAATAATGTCGAAGACACTTCCTCACCCATTCCAACCTACACTTCTTTACCTCTTCTCTACTTTGTCTGTTGCTTTGGACCGTAAACCCAGTGCACTTCTTCACTTCTACTCGTTGTAACATTACCATTCCACTTGTGTCCCTCTCATTTACACACCTGTTCAGACCTGCTGTAACTAATCTTCATCCCCCTCATTTCCAGTACACATCTCCACCTCTCTAGCTTTTCTTCTACCTCTGCTCTCACAGCAGATCACAATGTGATCTTCATACACCATAGTCCATGGAGACTCCTGTCTGACATCATCTGCCTGCCTGTCCATCACCAAAGCAAACAAGAAGGGGCTTAGAGCTGATCCTTGATGCATTCCCACCATCAACCATTCACGTTGTCACTCTTACAGCACACCTCACTGCTGTCTCACAGCTCTCAAACATGTTCTGCACCACTTTAGCATACTCCTCTGTGTGTAAATTGAGTGCTTTAAGAGCTCAGTATATATTATGACCAATAATATATGTATGACCAATAAGCTGTGATACTCTATATAAATATAGAATATCAACCTGCTTGGTCTTTGTGTGTTTCATCAGAAGATTCTAGGATTCTTTGTTTTATTCAGGGATTGTAAACACTTCATTTTGATTCAAGGAAAGAGTCAGGTTTGTAAAAGTAAGAATTTGTTTCCCCAAACAATTAAAACATAACAAGTTAACTAATATTTACTGTGATGGATGAATCTAGATGGAGTAGTTGTGGTATATGGTGCCTATGTGTGAATGCGATGTTATGAGAACTTCCGTATCTAGGAAAGCTGAGTTCTGAGTGTAAAATAATTTGGTTGGCGTTAAGCTATGAAGTTGATTCTCATCAAAAAGCATAAGACGCAATCACACTGTGTTCTACCTCACCCTTCAGAGACCCTCTTCACGGATCCGGAGGTCATCGAGGTCGGATAACCCCTTAGCACCCAGGTCCATTAGATTGACCACAGCGCCGACTTCTCCAGTCAAAAGATGTTGCCAGGCACACAGGTTGGATGGAACCGTTTGCGTCTAGACTCTTAAGGAGTCAGAACAAAATCAGCTTTGTTCTGCAGGAACCATTTGCTGTGTCAGCTTTGCAACAACCTCGACCGCGTGTCTAGGCTGCTTCTTAGTTAAAGAGACTTCACCACGGACGGCCGTTTCCGTAGCTTCCTCTTGAGCGGAATGCTGAGTGATGAGACCTGGAACTCGAACAAACTGCAACTGCTGAATCACCAGAGTGATTCTGTTTTAATGTTCTCATGTTATGATTTTTGTGGCCAACCAGAGATTGACATGGTGAGGAATACCAAGTTACCAATGTTCTTTACCATGAATACCATGTTCTTTACCAAGACAACCTCAGAAAACACGCCTTCTTTCAGATACCAGATGCTCTGATCTCGGGTAAAGAAATATCTATGTGTCACGCGTTTGACTTAACTTTACCTTGCCCTTGTGTGAGTGTAGATGGTGATGGCCTTGTCAATCAACATTACTGATCCATCTATAAATCAATGTAATCATAACATAACATTCATTTCAAACTTCAGCCATTCAAACAGAGATTAATGAAAGCATTTACTTAATATTATAATTATTATAAGTGACAATAAACAAATGTTTATTTAATGATTATTTAAATTATAAGTTTTAAATGTTCACATTATATTTAAGAATTCATTCTTTGAGTGACTAATCCGAGCTGCGAGTGTTCACTTTATTCAGAGGCATGAAGAATCCTGTAGGACGATAAGGGAAGCTTGAGGCCTTGAGGAGGGAACATCATTGTTGGCAATACGTTATCATGTGTTCAGAGCTGCAGAGAGGCTCTGAACCCCAGCTGATGGGATGAAGGCAGGCAGATTAAAGGAAACACATGCAGTCTTGTGTCTCCATTTTGACCAGATATTGAAGGGTCAAACTGTACTTAAAACTGACCATTACTGGACATTACATCTGCCATTCCACACCTCCTCATACACCACAGCTTCTCTATTTTTTGTCATACAATGTCTCTGAATCTACAAAGATACCCATCCTTCTGACCTTCCTTACTTCTCCGTCAGCATCTTTAAAGCAAAAGTAGCATCTGGAGTACACTTTTTTGGCATCAAGCCATTCCCACAATTATGCAAGCCCTCTCTGCTGCCATGTTTTGATCACATAAAGTACAATTAAAAAATATTGCAGCAGAAAATAATATTTTAGAATTTGCCGAGCGGTGAATTGTGCTATTTTTACAAAGTGCCTAAAGGAAACTTAGTGCCCACCTGCAGCAGGTTGGTGACTCCTGAATTAAACAGACTGTCCCTTTACATGATCTTTACTCTTTTGTGTCCTGAGTTTTGAACACTCGGGAATGACAACATAGTTATTGGTGTGTATTTTCCTTGGAGATCAGAGGCAGTACATTCCTAAATCATTGCAAGCAAGCAGTACTTTTGTGTTGGAGTAAGACCTTACCAACAGATGGTCATTCAGGTAAAAGGATTCTGGGAGCACAATTTTCGAACTAGTACTTTGTCAGGTCATTCAACTTGTAGCAAAAGGACAAGCACATCACACTCCCTTTCATCACTGGCAAATGACATCAAGAGGCAAATGTGTAAAACATCAAGGTTTATGGATGGTGAAAGTTTGTAACTGTTTGTTACAAATCAGCAAATTAATTTAGTCCTCACAGGCTCCCATAGAAAGAAACATGGCATCACCCAGAGACTTAGACCTGCTCCCATGCATTTTAGACCTGATTTTTATGGTTGTATGTTGCAAAGCTGCCAGTATTTTTCAACAGCTGGGCATCATTTCATTCATTTTCAGCTAGATTTTGATCGATATTTCCAGAGATTAACAGTAAAAACTACACATAGTCTCTTTAAACGTTTGAGTAAATAAAGCAGACATTTCTGTTCCACAAAACATTTACCTGAAGTTTTAACAAGACTTAAATGTCATGGGAAGCCATCTTCCAGCAGGTGTGTTGCTTTAGAGATCATGAGTGGATCTGTGTTTGGTGAAATAGTAACACATTTATTAACTTGTTGCAACAGCACCTGTTAGAGGATGGGCTCTATAAGGCAGCAAGGGGACATTCAGCCCTTAAAGTTGAATCATTGGAAACACAGGAAAGGGGAACCAAACGACTTGGGACATTTTAGCCTCTCAGTCTGAGCCTGATACATCTTCACTGCACTACAGTGTCATGTGTGAAAATACAGAGGCTGAGGTTGAGTCACTGCTTCGAAGCCTCAGGGACCCACACAGGTACAGCAGTTACAGACACAAGCTTGTTTGTATTTGTGAACAGGGGCCCAGTGTGAGCTGCACACCACTTTTAATACCACAGTTGTTAGCCCATTTGCTGATTGCATGATCCAATGGTTCTGAGTTTTAAGTTGTTTTTAACACTCAGCTGCTTTAATTTAACATTCTTATTTCTTCTAAGATGTTTAAACCCTGATGAGACACAAGAGCCAAACTGTTAGTTTTATGCGTCAAAACATCTTTACATCTGTAGTTCCCCCAAATAGCAGCCAAAGCTCATTGATTGATAATGTGAAGCAGGACCTTGTGGTGTTGCACAAACTAGTAGGAAGCCACCAACTCAGTGTGACCAAAACAAAAATATGAATTACAAAACAAAAGAGTAAAACCTACAGTGCATCACAGTTTGTTGTGTATGGTGCTGCATAGCTACAAAACCATGAGATGCTGTGGTTAATCTAAGCTCAATGCCAGAAATCCACCCAATGCACATGTGAATGTCAGCACTGGACGACTGGAGAAAGAAAGAACGTTATCTGGTTTGACTTTGATCTGATTTTCAATTTCCTGTTGACATGGATTTCATGTTTCTTAATCCTGTTTCACGCTGCAATAATCTCACAGATTTTTTACCTGCTCCTCCCCTTCTGACCATCTTAAGGACGTGCATGTTTACTGTAATGGCTCTCCTACCTTCTGTGGCATGTTATGAGTTCTCTGGTCCACTCGGAAAACATCGGGACCTCTCCGATCACAAATCCGGGCTTTCAAACATGTTGGATTGTCTTGATTTTACATTAGAATAAATGAACGTGCAGTCTGTTGGATGTAATGTACAGCCAGTCAGAAAGTGAAACATGGCCTGCATTTGATATAGCGCCTTCCAGAGTTCTGGAACATCCCAAGGTGCTTTACAACACAATCAGTCATTCACCCATTCTCACACATTCACACCCTGGTGGGGATGAGCTACAATGTAGCCACAGCTGTCCTGGGGCACACTGACAGAGGCGAGGCTGCTGAGCACTGGTGCCACCGGTCCCTGCGACCACCACCAACCGGCAAGGCGGGTTAGGTGTCTTGCCCAAGGACACAACAGCAGCATTCTCTGGTCGGAGCCAGGATCGAACCTGCAACCTTCCGATTACTGGACAACCAGCTCTAGCTCCTGAGCATGCTGTCCCAAATTGGCCTGTACTATTATAGTGCTTTTCTGAGTCAGAGAACTCCAAAGCATTTTACGCTACAGAGAATCATCCATCTTTTTACAAAAACATTTACACACTGACAGTGATGAGCTTCATCATAGCTACAGCTCTCCTAGGAAACACTGACTGAGACTGCTGTACACAGGCACCACCGGTCCCTCCGACCTACAACAGCAGGCAAGAAGGGTGCAATTGTCTTACAGGTCACAACAGCTGAGGGGTGGGTTTCGAACCTACAACCCTCCACTTATTATAATGAGTGGAATCTGCCATTGTGACGACCCTCGTCCCTTCGGTCCTCACCGTCATGTTTTTATCTGCGCCCTGGCCTCATCACCACTGAGCACTCAGCACCAGGGACAGTTCCGGAGCGGCTCACCCTCGCTTTGTGGAAATTCAGGACCCTGGAGAGACGCACACCAGCAGCAAGAGCTACTGATCCAAATAGGCCATCATGCAGACCTGAGGACTTCAAAAGCAGAGGATTGCTTTCACTCAGAGAGATCCAGAGTTAGTCTGCGATTCTCCTGCGCCGGTGTATTAGTTGAAGCTACGGATAAACTGTGGTTTTGTGCTTGTCTTGGAGCTATTTAGAAAGTAGTAATTGTTCCTGTCTGACCCGGGTAAAGGTGTTAAACAGAGTTGAAAGCTCTGGTTTTTGATGTTTCTCCCCAAAGGGCTTGTAAGCTGGGGATTCCTGTTTTAGGTGTTTTAACTATTCGGCCGTAAGCCGCTTCATAAGCTATTTTTAGCTTACGTTTTCAGTTATACACCTTTATTGCACCGTTCTCTGTTTTTGCCTAATTTGTGCCTTCAAGAGAAGGACTCCCTTTGTTAATAAATCATTTTACCTTTTACTCATCACCTCACTATTTGCACCGTTGCACATATTTTCACTGTGTTTGTCCCCTCATACTCCTGGTCGGTCAGGAGGAGACATAACAGCCATGGCTAGACTAACCAGACTATGGAAAGGTGCAGCTGGAGTGGGAGTGCCGGCCGGCGGCACCAGCTGGCTGGCAGTGCTGCTCAGTGGTAGCTGGGATGCACGTGGTGTGCTGAGGATTCAATGGTGAGTGAGGAAGGACCTCTGACAGAGACAAGAAAAAAATCAATGACTGAGCATTTGCCCTGGTAAGAAGAAAACTTATGTGGGTCCTAGGATGAGTGTATGATCGGTGCCAGAAGGGGGCATGATCACTATCGCCTGACAAACATATTTAGAAATAATGAAAAACCAGGGAAAGCTAAAACATGCACAAGTAAAACCTATCAGTTTCAAGCACAGTAGGATGATCGTCTGCAACCAAATTAAATTCTTATTTGACTCTGAGCTCTCGTGATTCAGAAACTCCTGATGTTGACTCTTGTTTGACTGCTATAGTTGTCAGACAATTCAGAGGAGCAGTCCGGAGACTCCGAAGTTGCAAGTGAGCGGAGGTGGCTGAGGGACTTTTCAGTACCCTATAAAGGGTCATTTTAGCGCATACTGGCTTAAGAAAATTATTTAAAAATATGAAAAATGTATTTAGTTCATCTATAAATGTGGTCGGGGGGGACAAAGAAAATCCTTAATCAGAACGCTTTTATGTTCTGTATTGTACATAACTGTTGCTGTGATTATGCAGAAGTGTGAGGAAGTCAAAATGCACATCTTATTACAACAATAAAACAACACATAAAAGGTCCGTCAGATTAGGATAAAGAAAAGCTGCCTTTATTATGACTTTACATACAGCAAGTGTAAAAGCAGCACATTTAGCAGTGCAACACAATGTTAATAAAACAATTATCTATGATAACACACATTGCACAAGGGGGTGGTGGGGTGCTGGTGTACATTTCAACTATGAAAAATGCTAGGATGGAACAAAGAGGTTTCTAGTGAGGTTCACAGCATGATTATTGCACAGAACATCCCATAGTAATGAATGCTATACTGCCCAGTGTACAGGCTTTTTATGGTGTTGTCAATCAAACTGAATATGAATTGTTTCACAAAACAAGTACACAAATATCCTACAAAATGACTTTTTACAAAATCAGGTGTTCTGACATTTCTAGGCTTAGTTTAATTTAAAACAACAGAAATTATATTTATTTAAAGACGCAACGTACTGTCTAATAATGTAATCTAAAAATTTAAGAGAAAAACAATATTTAAGTAAATCTCCACCTGAGTGTCAATGTGTGTGTGCGCATGACTGATTTTGTTGCAAAGCACCTTGGGGGGTTCTAGGTCTCTAGCAGGCATTTTATCAAATAATTCACACTTTAAGCATGACTAGTACAGTATGTGTATTTCTGTAGTTGGAGTTAAATTATGGGACCATCTAACAGAAGAGTTGAGACAAAAAAAACCCTCCTCAAGCCAGTTTAGATGAAAATACTGAAGATGTCAGATATTATTGACGTATCGATATTATCGGCCGATATATCGGAAAATATTGGTGTGGGTTTTTACTTCTTTTTTTCTCGTGCCCTGCTTGGCTGTAAAGAAATCAGAATTGATGTCTGAGTGCCGAGGACAAGCCTTACAGTTTTAATGTCACAGGTGGAGCAGTATAGCTTCAGCCATAATGCCTCGTCTGGGTGGGTTTTTACTTCTTAGTGATCCAGCTTTTACATACCATGCACATATTACACATCAAAACCTTCAGCTTCATCTCCTCTCTCTCAAACTTCCAAAATATAACAGACCTGATATTTAGCTTTTGAGATATTTAAGTGTTATTTAGCACAACTTGTGAATAATTAGGAATCTGTGTAGTGAGAATCTGCTGCCCTTAGAGCACATAGCTGAGTGTATAGCTAGCCAGCAAACAATAACGTAAAACAAGCACAAGTATCTTCACCTAAGGCTTGCTTTTCTTAAATTGGGTGGGGAACCATGGTCCATCAAGGGCCGCTATCCAGCATATTTTAGTTTCAACCCTGCATCATCACACCTGATTTTAATCAGCGGGTGATTAACAGGCTTCTGCAGAGCTTGATGAGCTGCAGAACATGTGAATCAACCACTGAATCAGAAGTGTTGGAGCAAAGACATGCAAGATACCGGCCTTTGAGGACCAGGGTTCCCCACTCCTGTCTTAAATTAAAACCTTTATAAAGGTTTATCAGTAACTGCAATATACAGAAGCAGACAAATACATCATGAATGTTTACACACATCGCGCTTAGCATTTAGCCTACCTAAGCATGCGTATGCTCATGTTGCTTACATTCTATCAACTAAGTAACTTCAACACACACACAAACATTCCCTAAACAAATCAATACTTACAAAACAAATGTTTTTCAAGGCACAAACATATAAAGGAAAATCAGCATGTTCATGATTTGTTTATTCTCTTGTATTTTTCCCATGGGCAAGGGAAGCATTGGGTCGGGGAACTCTTCTATTCAAATAACCCCACCCCCTGAGGATCCTAACCAAGCCAATCAGCACTGAGCACCATACATCACACACCGCACCATTCCGTTTCTCATAAAACAACGAAGATGAAGTCTAAAGCGGACCTTGCTGCAGCTCTTTCCTCTGTTATAAATGACTGGAACATGTCTTTAAAACCACAAGAAGAAGAAGAGCTAAAAGCCTTTCTTCTAAAAATGATATTTGTGCCGTCGCCAGACACCATTTTTAACTACGACTAAAAAGACTACAGTGTCGCCGTCGCGTGATGCAGTCGACATTTCCACCTTTTTCCTGATTGGTTATTTTTGATCTGGCTAGTCCCGCCCTTTATGTGCCTCTCTGTCTGTGAAGAACCCAGGCAAACATTGTCACGACAATGTCCAAGGCCAAAAACGGTCGCAGTCGGACGTCTTAAATTTGTTAAAAGATATTTATCAGAAAATTCCCTAAAAATCCATTCAAATAAATTTGTACATGTCAACAGTTACATGTATAATTGTTGTGGTGACAATTAGTTACGTGTAGTTCAACATGTAGCATCCCAGCAAATATTGGTCCGGCAGCATTGTCCTTTCCACGGCCAAAAACTGTCGCCGTAGGACGGTTTAAATTGGTTAAAAATATGTAACAGAACATTTCCTAAGAATCCAGTGAGATACATTTATACATGTCTACAGTTATCTGGGGTTACATCAGCTTGACAATTTGTTACGTAGTTCAACGCAGAACATGCTGTGAATCAGATGCAACCACATCTACACAAAGATATGGCTCAACTGGTAAGGCATCTGCCTTTCATGTCTGGGACCTGGTTTGAATCCAGCCTGGGACATATGAGATTTACCCTCAGATGGCATGAAGAAATGTTTTTTTTTTTTATTCCAGTAATGATATTTTTGCGGTAATTATATAATTTTTACAATAATACAGCAATAAGAAACCTACATTTGAATTATTAAACGTCCAAAAAAGACAAGCTGAAAAACGTTTATGTCACGGCCAGAAAAGACATCACTTCAACTTTCATTTTGGAACTATTTTTCAGCCATACTGGAACGTGTCGGTTTGGTGCTGTTTCAATGGTCAATAAACATCCGAATGTTGGCTGGGACCAGACTAGTTCTCTGTGTGAACAGAGGACGAGTCTGGTAGGTCAGACTATCACTCAGCTGCAGTTGGAGACATGGGGAGACCACGCACATATCGGTATTGATTTATACCCGTATCGGAAATTAAGACTTAGACAATATCGAGCATCCCTAGCAAATACAAAGTGCAAATTCTAAATACATACAAACATGAGTTGTTGAAAGAGCGGGTCAAGTGTGCCTCAGAGTCCTTCTCCACCCACATATCAATTTTAAAAACTGCAACATTAGTAGGCGTTGCCTGGCAGACCGAGAGGGCGGAGCCGCGGCAGTGACGAAGACGATAAGTAACGAGACGATGCTAGCTCCCTTCACCCTGAGCAGTCATTAGAAGTGGAGGACGTTTCTCCCCCTCCTTACCCAGACACTCGAGAAGAAAGGAACCAAGTCTATTTGGAGGAGACAAGCGAACCTGAGCCTTATTGTTTTGAGCTTGTGAGTTGCCTGAAACTACCGGAACTGACTCAACAGAACCAGCTCTGAATGGTAAGTAGCCATTAGCCATAGCATTAGATTAGCTGCAGGGTTTGGCTCCACGGCCCTAGAGAGCTAGTATTCAACATGTTTTAGAGATTTATCTGCTTCAACACACCTGGTTTTAATCAGCAACAAATAGCTGAGCTGCTTAACAGCTAATCTAACCTGTTAAAGCAGGAAAACCACTGAGACATGCTGGATAGCAGCTCTCCAGGAGCCCTGGGCTTAAGTTACAGTCTGCTGCATAGAAAGTTATGAAAATATCCCATGAGAAAATTATTCTGTAATGTGTTCAGCCCACTAACACTGCCCTGATTTCATTATTTATTTACTGATACTAGCTGCTCTCTTGAGCCCTTTTCAGACAGACATTCTGGAACATTTGTGGACAATTCAATCCGGTTTTTAACCGGAACTGTGTTTTCAGACACACCACTTTTGTACCGGAACTTGTCCTTTCGGCTGCGTTCACACAGCAGGGAAAAGTTCCAGATGTCTGACTTATGTTAAGAAGAAGAAGAAGAAAATATCATTTCTATAGCGCCTCTCAAGATAAAAATCACGAGGCGCTTAAGCATAATTCTGCGCACACGAAGACGCATAAGAGACCTGGATGATGAAGCTCAATGGTTAAAGGAACCACTGAAGCGGTGTGAAGCGCTCCGTCGCGTGTCTAGGCGGTACCGTAGGAGGCGAGCTGCCGTGGTTCGCTGCATGCTACAGCAGCGAGCTATAGGTGCGCACAGCGTCCCCCGGTCCCCTCCTCCTCCCCCTCCCTCTTGTCCGGAACTTTACCTCACCAGTCTGAATCAGCCACCCTGTCCGTAACAAGTCCGGACCTGTTACTAGGGGCTTCGTCCGGATAAATTCCGGAACACATTATCCGGATGTTTGTATTCAGACAGAAAGGTCTTACGGACAGAGTCCGGAACATTTCCGTTTTTCATGGCCTGTCTGAAGGGGGCTTTGGTTGTAGGTGATCCTCTGGTGTCTGCAGCTGGTCTCCTCTGCTGGTGTCGTCAGGATCAGGAGCTTCCAGAAGAATGTGCCTTTCAATGACTCTTTCCCCCTTATTTGTTATATTAATTAAATAAATCTCAATTTATATATTTCCTGTTTTTGTTCATGTCCATAAATACTTAAACATGCTTGAAATTAAAACGAGCTTTTAACAGTGAGGTGCTAGTTTAATTCATCACAATAGAGCTAGTTAAACATGCAACAATGTGATAATTCAATTAATGTAATTTATAAATATCCATTAAAATATCAAAACTGGAATCAAAATGAGACATGTGGCAGCACAAAGAACTTGTCAAACACAATATTTATTATAATAATTGTGGGCAGACAGGAGACAGAGCTGATGGAGGTTCTCAGTCATCGAAGGATGGCTGAAGGCTTTCCAGGAACAGGAGATGCGGTGTTGTCTCTTCTCTCTATTCTGCTAGATGAGCTGATAGGTTACAGGTGTGTGAGGACATCCTCGTGCTGTCATAACCAGATGACAGGAGTTATCAGGTGATCAGCCAGGCTAATGATGAGATGTAGAAAGAAAACATATCCAGGACAGTGTACAATAATATGTGGTGTTGCTCACTTTATGTGCTCTTATAGAATATTAACGTGTGCCTGCCTCATGGTGTAGAGTCCATATTTTGCCGAGTGTCCTGCAATAATGCAGGTTATTAGTTAATTTACTTTTGATAGCAAAGAACAAAATATTTAATGTAAAAGATATTTACCAGATGAATCAGCTCACACGTCACCACCAAGTGTCACAGGGGCAGAATCGGTAGCCTCCTTCATGATGTCATGATGTAATCACATACTTATTTAATTGTTAATATCTTAAAAATTCTGAAATTTTTTAATTTTTTTTTACCTTGAACAGTTCACTGAGCTTGCACTGTCACTGAGGTGGAAGCTGGAATCAACAGCAGACACCTCACATCTTGGTCTTTTCAGGGGTGTGGACGCTGCTCTGGGACTTTCTGGAAGATTAATTTCCGTCATGGTCTCTGTGTCACAAGACACACTGAGGCTGTGAGCTCTAAACTGGGTGGCTATGTAAAAACAAATAAGCAGCACATTTATAAATGTTTAAAAGAGCATAAAATCACATGTAACAACTAGAAGGTGATAATAAAATGTTTACATAGAAGATTATTAAAAATAATTCACCTTTGCTACGCCGGTAAGGCTTCACGTCAGGCTGGACAAGTGCATTCTTGCAGACTACTGAATCAGTCTGACAGCCAGTGTCTTGGACAGATTTAGCCTGAAAAAAATAGAAGCACATTGTTGTTGGAACTTATAAAGTCAGATAATAAACAAAATAAACTGTCCCATATAGGCGCTTTATAACATTCCTAGTGTGTGATCCAAGGGCGTAGGAACCGGGGGGGATGGGTGGGACGTGTCCCCTCCAATATTTGACAAACGCGCATTTGTCCCCCCCAATAACATGGAGAAGACTCGCGAGCTTTTATTTTGAAAGACACCGCGGACTTCTCTCCGACACAGCCCCTCCCCTCAGGAAGTTAGACAGGCTGGCTGAGAGAAGCAGGAGTCAGAGAGCCGGGGCAGACACAGGGAGACAGACGGCAGCAGCTCAGCGAGTTCCTCTCATGGGCAAAAAAAAAAGAAAGAAAGGAATTGTGAGTTGGTAATAATTTAGTCCAAGAGTATAATTGTATTTCTGGTCAAATGCTAAAATGGCTGACTAACGTAAACATCTTGCTAGTTAGCATTAAACATTAAACAACACTACTAGTCAACAAAAAATGGCGAATTTTACAGTAACAGACAAAAACCATTTGACACGAAATAAATAAAAAAGTAGAATCTCCACATAAAAATGGAGTTTGTGTGATTGTTGCTTGTTTGTGACATTCTCATCACATTTCATTTTTAAACCTTATTCATGTCACTTTTTTCATATAAGAGACCAGAGGAAGCTCAGCAGGAAAATTATGAAGAAGGTGAGACAGGCAGCGCCAGACCTGCTGAGGGTGAGACAGGGAGAGCCAGACCTGCTGAGGGTGAGACAGGGAGCACCAGACCTGCTGAGGTGCAGGTAGGTGCTACAGTGGAGTAAGATTTTAGATGGTTGATGAGAGGAAGATTCGAGCATGATAACAAGTGAGTACGACTAAATAATACTATAACAACC
This sequence comes from Nothobranchius furzeri, assembly GCF_043380555.1. Lineage (NCBI taxonomy): Eukaryota > Metazoa > Chordata > Actinopteri > Cyprinodontiformes > Nothobranchiidae > Nothobranchius > Nothobranchius furzeri. The sequence continues at coordinate 34,800,818 of NC_091746.1, forward strand.
ATGATTTTAATGTTGCACTAGTCCTCCAACAGTATTTTTACTGTCCTGTCCACTGTTTTTATATTAGAGATCAGATGAAGTTCAGCAGGAACCAGTTGAGGGTGAGACAGGGAGAGCCAGACCTGCTGAGAGTGAGACAGGGAGAGCCAGACCTGCTGAGGGTGAGACAGGGAGAGTCAGACCTGCTGAGGGTGAGACAGGCAGCGCCAGACCTGCTGAGGGTGAGACAGGGAGCGCCAGACCTGCTGAGGGTGAGACAGGGAGCGCCAGACCTGCTGAGGGTGAGACAGGGAGCAACAGACCTGCTGAGGGTGAGACAGGGAGCACCAGACCTGCTGAGGTGCAGGTAGGTGCTACAGTGAAGAGTGAGATGGTTTTAGGTTGCTGATGAGAGGAAGATTTGAATGTAATAATAAGTGAACACAGTTAAATATATGTAATCCCATTACAAGTAGGGCTGGGCAGTATGGTTTAAGAATAAAATAAATGCTTCCTTAGAAATATCAGAAAAATAAGTGTTAAACTCTGCTTTCTGGTGCATTTAGACTGCAATTTTGGCCACTGTTTTTTTCTTTTGTCCCTCTGAAAATTAACGTAGTTCCAGCTGTTGTTGTGAGTGAATTATTTCTTTTTTCATTCTGTCAGAAACAAACTGATTTTTCTGATTGTTGGTCAGCATTGTTGGCTGATGCAGTTTAAAATATTCTGATGAGAGTCAGATCAATTCAGACTGAATATTCACAGCTTTAGTCTTGTATTAAATCTGTTTACACATCTCTACCCATAGGAATAAGATAATATATCCTACATTCATATTATTAAAATATATCCTACATTCATATTAAATAAAAAAAGAAACATTACTGATACATAAACAGCTTTTTTATAATTAAAACGTCCACGTTGGCCGGTAATCACCTGGATCCGGCTAATGGGGAGTAAGTAAGTAAGTAAAAGTTTATTTATAGAGCGCCTTTCACAGATATAAATCACAAAGCGCTGTACAACATGATAAAGATCAGGGCAAATACCTCTAACCAATAAAAACATCAGGAAAAACAATAGCAGTGATAAAGTAGAAAATAAAATCATGAGTATAAACAAAGTGAAGGTGTGAACCCGAACAAAGCCATCTTTTTGAAACATTTAGGGAGGGAACGCCTGGATGAAAAGGTGAGTTTTTAGATGATTTTTAAAGACCTCTACAGTGTTAGAGAGACGGAGATTTGAAGGTAGACTGTTCCAAAGTCTGGGTGCAATAGTCTGAAAGGCCCTGTCCCCTTTGGTTTTCAGTCTGGTTCGAGGAACAGCCAGGAGGTTTTCAGATGTGGATCGGAGGTTCCGAGAGGTGGTGTGTGGGGATAAAAGCTCAGATAGGTAGCTTGGAGCCTGGTTGTTAAGCGCTCTATAGGTCAGGACTAAAACTTTAAACTGTATTCTATATTCTACCGGGAACCAGTGGAGGGACCGTAAAACTGGAGTGATGTGAGCCCGTCTGCTGGATTTGGTTAGGAGTCTGGCTGCTGCATTTTGGATGGCTTGAAGGCGTGAGAGGGTGGTTTTGCTGAGACCAGTAAAAAGAGCGTTACAGTAGTCTAAGCGTGATGAAACAAAGGCATGGATGATTTTTTCCAGATCTGCAGTAGAAACCAGTTTACGGACTTTTGAAATGTTTCTCAGTTGAAAGAAACTAGAGCGGGAGATGGTTTTGACGTGCAAGTCTAAACTTAAAGCTGGATCAAAAATAACTCCTAGGTTTCTAATGTTGGCCTTGGCTGATGGGCAAAAAGACGCAATTTCTTGCTCGATTTTTGGCTGAAGTTCCGGGGGTGCAGAGATCAGGGTCTCTGTCTTGTTAGCATTGAGGACAAGAAAGTTGCTGGACAGCCAGTTACTGATCTGGGTCAGGCAGAGTACAAGTGTGGCCAGCCTGTCCAACTGGTGTGGCATAAAGGACATGTAGAGCTGAATATCATCAGCGTAGATGTGGTAGGAGATGTCTGGGAAAGACTGAATGATGCCAGCTAGGGGAAGAATATAGAATGTGAATAGTAGAGGCCCTAGAACTGAACCTTGTGGGACCCCGCATATTAGAGAGGCAGTATCTGAAGAGAAGGTTTCGGACTTCACTGTGAATGTTCTGTTGGTGAGATAGGAAGAGAGCCAGTCTAGAGCAGAACCTGAAATCCCAGCCAGGGCCTTCAACCTGTTTAGTAGAACGTTGTGGTCTACAGTGTCAAAAGGAGCCTAAGTCTCCTCCCCTTCTGGCCGGCTCATGGGTCCCCGATCAAAAAAAAAAAAAAAAAAAACAGAATGTTAGTGAACTGGTCTATAAAAGTTATTTTCTTGTCTTTCTGGGCTTTGCCTTACGCCCTGAGTCACATCTGTCAGACTTTTCTAATCCTAGAGTTTCACCGTCTATCAGATTTTCTATTAGAAGCTAAAGCAGGAGATAGCGGCAGGAGACTATGTTCATGTTCAGCCTGCATGAAACACTCAGTGACACGTTAGAATCAGAAATAATCATTTAATGTATTTTTTTCAGTGAAGTTGACCTACGGTATATATTGACCTACAAACAGATTTGTTAGATTTCCAAAATGTGTCCCCCCCAATATTAAACTCGTTCCTACGCCCTTGGTGTGATCGTTATTATAACGTATAGGTCAGTCACATATGATGTGGAGAGAGCCTGAAATGCGATCTCCTGAACAGAATTCCTCACAGAACCGGGTCACGCTGTAATGCTGTCTGTCAACTAGTGCTGTGTTAGTTAGAGTCACTGTTGCAGAATTACCGACTGACACAAAAACAACCCGAATTTTCTCCGAGCCTGACACTAATAGTCATGTGGACCGTTTCGTCGGCCAGGGCTTCGAGATATGTTCTGATTCGCCGCTGATTCTAACCTTACATCCCGTTCCATATTTTCCGAACTTGACAAATTAGCCCGAAGGCAGTGCAGACTGATATTAGCTAAATGAAGTGAACCACGTTTCTCAAACTTTGCATTTAGGTAGGGAATTGTCTTTAAAAGATGTTAAAACTTTTATTTAGCTTACTCACCTCAGACTGGAGCCTGCCATGGTGGGGGAGCAGAGTCAGTAGGCTGCATCTAAATCGCGAAAGAGCCACGGTGGGCACAGCCTCCCTCTTCAAACGGAGACGTGCAGAACAACCCAGTTCAAACTCCATCATGCTGGCGAAGGAATCACGGGTAAAATGCTGGTTGCAAACTACACCACCAGGCGGGAGCTGACTGTTTTCCAGACACCAATTGCGCGCCATCACTGGCGCCTAATTTCTAAGTCCAGCGGAAAGGAGTGCAACCCCACAGAGCAACCGAACCCACTACACTACACCTTCTCACCACACTAACACAATATGAGCACTAAACCTGAACTACTTTCCTAATTACACAAACAGCCAAATACTAACTAAACTACAATATCCAACAGCCAAGCTAACACTAAATAAGTATGTATAACACTAAAAGCTATACTAAAGATTAGGATATGCTAATGCTATACGCTAATTCTGAACGACCGCTAACCTCCTACACTCGCTTGCAAATCCAACTCCCTAACTCGCCACAAGGCGTGGCCGAGACTCTCGATGCTTTATAACTTTGACACAGAGCTGCTACGTAGTACTCTACTGGTTTACGTAGTATCTTTCTCTTTAGCCATTGGCTAAAGTGTATTCAAAATGACTCAAACTCTATGTTTTAAGTTGAAGGTGGCGCAATACTGTGGTATTTAGGCAGAATTTTTAATTTTTAAAGAAAATGCCCCAAAATGCTAAAATAATGAATACACACATTTAAAACACCATTAGACACTCATTTATACAGTTCATCAGCAAAAAAAAGTTAATTTAGACGTTACTTGCTCTTTAAACAAGAAAGGTAAGTTAATATTACTGTTAAAACATGTGTTGTTTAGTTTTATTGTCTTTATTTGAAATATCTTTTGTTATTGGGGTAAAACTCTGGATAATATTTATTTGGCTTTGCTTTTGTTAACTGGAAGAAATTGTTTTTGGGAATTATCTGTTTCTTCTGAAACAAAAGAACATGTTTAATGTAAGATACATATAAAGGACGGTAGGGCTGAATCCATTCACACTTCATTGTCTTGTGTAGACGTGTTGAAAGAATGTGAAAGTGAATATATTTGAAATAAACAAACACAATAAATTAATAGAGAAATACTAAAACAACCCAGCTGATCAATTTTTCAATGAGCCAAAGTTTAATTTGCATAACTGGATCTTTTCCACCATCCTTGAAGGTGAATTTAGCAGCGGGTTTTTTTCAGCTGGTTTCTCCAGAGTTAATTAGGCCTGCTGCCTGTTGATTTCTGTGCAGTGTTTTAAACTGCAAATAGATGAAACAGAAAACTTTCTTTTTTTTCTGAAAGGTATTTTCATCTGCTGAGGTCAATCGATGACTGTGTGGGAGCCTGCTTGGTTTTGCCTGGAGAACAAAGAGAAATGATGAGGTGGAGGAATGTTTGTCGTTGTATTTACTTTTAGTTTAATGTGAGTTTTCATTGTGTTTACAGATGCCCTGGAATGAGCATACGTTAAAGATGTCGAAGTATTAAAAATAAAGAGAAAAGAAAGCTGCTGTAGGATGCAGGAACATGCAGTCTTTGGTTTTGGTTTGGTTCTGGATTCTGACTCTTAGGACCTGTTAGTGGTTGCTATGATACACGCAGCCTGCAAGCCTCATACCTGCACACAACACTCAGAGCTAAAAATGTTCTGCATGGTTTATCTTCCACTGTTTTCTCTTCTGTAAGCTGACTTTTTGTTTCAAATTGTTTTATTTGTTAAATTAAAACTAGAAACATCCCCTTACATGCCTGGAGTTCCTCGTGGTCTAGATTTCTTCTACAGACCAAAAACATGCTTTTTAGGTGTTCCCTTCATCCATCCATTCATCCATTTTCTTCCGCTTATCGGGTTGTGGGGGCAACAGCCTAAGTTGAGAGGCCAGACTTCCCTCTCCTCAGTCACTTGGGCAAGCTCTTCTGGGGGATCCCAAAGTGTTCGCTGGCCAGCCGAGAGACATAGTCCCTCCAGCGTGTCCTGGATCTTGCTTTATTGCTTCTCCCAGTTGAACGTGCTCGGAAAACCTCACCAGAGAGGTGTCCAGGAGGCATCCTGATCAGATGCCCGAGCCATCTCAACTGGCTCCTCTCCTTTTAGGTCTTAAAGGTGTTTCTGCCTCTGGGCAAAATCCTGAATCAGCATGGCCTGAGCTATCACATTTACACCGATGACTGTCAATTATATGTAGCAATGGATGAGAAGAATGCAGGCTCATGATTGGCTGCATGTTTAGATGATGTGAAGGGCTGACTGGCATCCAACTTCTTAAAGTTGAATGAAAGGAAGACTGAGTCTATTGTTTTTGACCCCCACTACCACCGTTGCTCTCACCCTGTTTGTGACCTTTTTAACCCTCAACCCCAAACAGTGCGTGACAAGTCTCGGGGTAAAGCTGAATGCTGAACTCTCAATGGCCTCACAGATAAACTCCGTAGTGAGGTCTTGCTTTTATCAGCTTCGTGTTATTGTTTTAATGTGTTCTTAGTATTCCTCATGTTTTATCTACTGTTGATTGGTAATTTCATCTTCTGTTTTAGTTGCTTGGATTGGTTGTGTTTTGTTTTAGCCTGTGCAGCACTTTGGGCACCTCCCATGCTGCGTTTTAAACATGCTATATAAATAAACTATGGTATGGGATGGTTAAAATGATGAATGCACATTGAGGAAATAGGTTTTGGTTTTGGTTCTACAAATGAACCCTGGGGGTGCTAAAAGCAAGCTAAAACAACCTAGTTTCTCTTTTAAATAGTAATTAGGTGTGGTTGAGCATGTTTGCTACCTGTGACAGTTACAGGAAGATGATTACAAGGCATTTATTAATGCATTCATGTGTTCTTAGAATCTGTCACACTGAGAAAAAAAAGTGGCCTTTCTGCCTAATTTCATCTAAAAAGGTTTCACATCTTTTTCTTCTCTAATAATATCAGGGATGTTGGCCCATTTAGTTTGGATGCTACCCACATGTTACACCACTGTGTGATAATTGTGTTCAATTACCCACCAGTAGCTTGCTATAATGGAAAATTATCAAACCAAAAGACTAAGTCAGACATTGGAGCTCGTGGTGTAAAGGAAGATGACAGAAACAAGTAATTGTGACTTTAAAGGAACTTAATTGTATGATGCACCAAAAAAAACAAAGAAAATAAATAAATACATACAGAAAACAGAAAACACATTTTTTTCAGGAGATAAGACAGTGCGTGTTATTTCATTTATATGGAAGTCTACAAAATAAAATAAAAAAAATAAAATAAACAAATAAAATAAAAGAGCTAATTTATTCCCTTCTAGAGTTTTTTCCATTCTTTAAAAGTTCCAGAAAGGAACGACTTGTTTTCCAGGTCAGAAACAAATCACAGTCACAGGAAAGTTCATATTTTCTACACCTGCTCAGGCGGTAAGTGCATACTTCACTTCTGCATAAACACATTGTGGCTGTGGCCAAGGTTCTGTCTGATAGGTCAAGAAGTAAACGTTCATACTGAAGCCAGCAGAGTGCTGTTATCTTGTCTTGTGATGCTGAGTTAATTGGATTTCACCTCCATGCATTGTCTCTTCTTTGAAGAAAGAGGTTTAACTCTATGAGAAAATCAACCCTGAGCCACACCACATCAGACTGTCCTATCACTGTAAAGGTCCAATCAGCCAGGAGTCAAAACACGAGTCTGGAAACCACACAGAGTCTACTTTATCTATAAGGTCACAGGAGCCCACTCACAGCATCTGAAGCATTAGAGCATGAACACATCTCTAATGATACATGGGAGCCTCAAGCAGACCTGAAACAAACAGAATAAAATCAAAGACAGACTAATCCGCTTCAAGTCCCATAGTTTTTAAATGAACCTCTAAAGATTCTAGATTATTGCTAAATTACATCAATAAGTAATCATGCATAAGGGAACTAATACATCTTTTTATAACTTAATCTAGTTTCAGTTATTTTTGAATAAAGTTATATTTTAAGCATTTGTTTGTTGGGATGAAAACAGTATTACACTATTCTGAAAACTCATGTCTCAGTTCTGAGTCACCAGAGATGCAGCTTTTAAGGCACCTGTGGACTGAGAGTGGAAAGTTTAGAATCTTGTTTTTCGGTCTCTGCTGACGCATATTTGTTTCATAAAGGATTAAAACCATGACAACAACTAAGAGCATGACAAAACTTAAAAGTACTGAATCTGGTAGTGTCTTGTGTAATGCCAAATGTAATGATCTGAAGTTGTATATTTATACACTGTAATTAGATCTAAGTCAATAATCAGAAGTGGTCGTTTTTATCATCAGGGAGTTTACTTAAACACTCTGTATTGACCGAGAGACAAGAAAAGAGAGAGAGTTGGGATCGTTTAAAAATCTTTAATTTCTATAATTATAAATTCTTACAATCTACCAGGACTATCTCAATGATGAATGCATATGGATTTGGATGTTTCGTGTTGGTGTGTGTGTGTGTGTGTGTGTGTGTTTTGTTCAGAATCTCTAGGCTGACGTAACGAATCTGGTTGTTATGACTAGGCTACCACGAGGCTTCAGAAGCTGATGACATGAGCCGCCATTTTGCCGTATTTACGTACCCAGGGGGAGCCTCCCGTGTTAGATCAGGAATTGCCAGGTCCTCGGACCTTCAGCAGTACTGGAGCTGGTTGAAACAGCGGTCACAGCACACAACGCCCGTCTGAAGGGTCGACTCAGGTAGCAGTCGGCAGGCGTCAAGAAGTTCACTCTTATTTTGAAGGAACGTCGTCTCGTTGATACAAACGACGGAAATCTCCAGCTTGACAGATCTCAGCTTAAAATAGGAAGTACATCTGGCCAGCCTGTATTCCTCTTTGCGGTGATGGATTGAGAGCTGGTTGAAAACAATGTTGAGAGTATGATGTAACTCCTTTGGAGCTCGGATCGAACAGAGCTGATGTCAACGTGGAACTTAACGTGGAACTGAACATAAAATGGCGTTGCCTTATTTTATATCCCCTAACTGTTTACAAATCTCAGTAAACCGGATTGGACGACTTTCATAAAACAACCCAGATTCTGCCCTACCACAGACGAAAGTTCTGATTGGTTGAGAATAATGTGTCATGCGTTTCCATGGTAATGTATATCAGTCTGTCTGGTGCAGCCCTGTTTATTCATTTAAACACATAACTCATGACATCTTTATTTCACAGATCATTCACCTGATTATTAATGATAAACATATGCTTTGATTAGCTTATCACAAATAAAGTACTTTAATTAATCAATGAAAAGCGTTCTTCTTCTCTTCTTCTCTCTCTTCCCCTGGAATGTAAACATACTGAACCAAGCGTCCGACCTTGGTGATGTTACTGTGTGAAGGGGCAGCTGTTAAGGGCAGACAATTATAAGCTTCATAACGCTACACTTGTGAATCCTGAAAGATTGGTCTCAGACGCAGGACGCTTGATGACTTTTCCACTATATGACAGATTTAAGTTAGGGTGTAATTTAAAAGTGACATAATGAAATCTACAACAGAAATGTTAAAGCTGTTCCCAGTGGATCATTGAACTCATCATGGCAACCACAAACCTATGTTTCTCACTCCATGACAGCTTACATAAGGAAACAGGCAAACATGCAGATGTAGGAATGTAAAAAGTTCAAAACAAAGTTTAATTCCAGTTTGGGAAATACTTTTTTGACATCATAAATACCTAAGCTTTTGTTATAAATGGCAAACCTGAAAAGTTCAGCAGGTAAGAAAAACAGGATGTCTGCCCTTTAGCAATATGAGTATGACTGCAGCTCAGTCTTGGTGCAGTTTGTAACTTTGCTGCTTGTGTGTTCCTCTCTGTTCTGCAGATGTGTGTGTTTGTGAGTCTGAGCTGGGGCCGCCAGACTGGAAGGAACCTCTGGACTGTGTCCGAGCCTCAGAGCTGTGCAACCAGAACAGCCAGTGCAGTTCTCGCTACCGGATCATGAGACAGTGTCTGTCTGGTGGGGACAAGGAGCGCAGCACTATGCTGGCCTCAAAGGAGTGCCAGGGTGCCCTGGAGGTATTGCAGGACTCACCGCTGTATGACTGCCGCTGCAAGAGGGGCATGAAGAAGGAGCTGCAGTGCCTGCAGAACTACTGGAGCATCCACATGGGCCTGACTGAAGGTAAGCTCCCAACACGGTGAGGGATGTATCAGCAGCTAGGCCTCCTTCTGCCTGTTGACTTTTTCTTCTTCAGTGTTTTGAGCTATGAGTTGGTTATTTCTCTCGATGAGAGGTTCACATGTGAGGTCAAAGTTATTCAATATTGATTATTGTGTGGGCAACTGGTGAGTTTTACCTGAAGTGCAAAGAAGGGCCATGATGCTTTGTTTGCTTTTACTTTAGTTTTAAATAAATCTGCAGTGATTTTCCATCTGAGGTTACATCTTAGTATTGTGGAGTGCTTGTGCAAGTGTAAAATACAACCTGAAGGAATTCACTCAGAGATTCTGACAATTTCACTGTTAAAGGATCTGAGTGCTTGTTTCTTTTTTCTTAGGGTCTCTCAGACAAAAATAGAATGACAAGGAAGATTTATTTAGGATGTGTCTCCGTTTTAAGAGAGAAAGATTGTAAAGCTGAAATGGAAGTGAACAAAGTCAGAATGTTGAGAATGAAGTTTACTTAAGATTCATTTATTTTTGTCTTTTGGACTTAATTCTTGACCATTACATCGACTTTCTTGTCAACATTTTCCTTTAATCTCAGCGTTAGGAGTTCAACTCGTCACACTATCAACTCTAAAGTTGTTTTAACGAGAAAAAAATAACATCTTTCAGTCAGTCTGTCAGTCTTTAAAACCATTCTGCAGAAAAAAAAAACAACTTGAGATTAAAAATCTATAACAAGACATGAAAAAAGGTTCTGGTCTTAGGCAAGTTCTAAAAGTAATCAGAAAATATAAACCATAAAAACTTGATTCCGTTAGGTCTTTAGTTATTCAACAAAATGAAAACAAAGTTTAGAAGTTGTGTGAAAATGTTTCCATGGGAATTCAGAAGTCCAGTCAGCTCTACCTGAAAAGCAGGAATGTTGTCCTGCTGGTCTGGAGCATACAGGTGTGTGTTAATACAACCCCAAGGAGGAACAACAGACCCTTTCCTACCAATTTTGAGTCCAAATAAGACAATTTTCTGGTCCTTTTTCAGGTTACAATGGAGTACCTGAACTGGGGCAGGCACTTGTAATAGCTCAGTAGAGTCACAGAGCAGAACTTGTGGTTAACTCATGCTGATTGGTTGTAACTCAGTAGGAAATGACATCGGCATATGTCCCAAACAACTGGCATTTGTAAAACTGGAAAGGTTGCTGGTGAAGCAAAAGGGAAGCAACAGAAAATGTGCACTTTGCACGCTGCTCTACAACCGCTAAGCTAATCTCCCAACTCCGGAAAAAGCAGCAGATATCCCCCACAGGGAAGTTGTTCATGGGGCTTTGTTGTCTCACAGGGCAATGTAAAAAACAACATTTCTTCTGGTCATTGAATGCCACATTTTTTACATCACACAGCCACTCCCCCAGTTCTCCAAATGGATTATGGAGTACTTCGACAGAATTAAACTTTTACTGTTATTAAAGTCTGTGGACGCTTTTCGGCGCTGATCAATTATGATAATTATGACTCACTGCAGAAGCAGTAAAATGCTGAAGTTTTAGCAGCGAATTTATTAGGAGACACAACAGTTGAGAGGACCGAGCCATTGTATCCCCCTGTCAATTTTCCACCTCCCTGAAAATTTCCGGAGCTCCTTTAGTGGAAACACGACTTGAGTCATTAAATAAAACAAAGATTTCCAACACAGCAGCAAATCTACAGAATGACTGAAAAAAAAAAACATCAAGCTTGGATCATGGGATGGGTTCTTATATCTTCACACACAGCCTTTTTGTTTAGAGTATTTGCTTAAATGAAGACACTACAGACTTTTCCGTACGTCTTTTGCCCCGCCCACATGCTCAGAGATTTCCATGTTCTTGAGAAGTGTGTGTGAACAAACACTGCTGGTGCGGGACCTGGACCGATGCTACCCAACCTGGACCGGACCGGACCGATGAGGAGGTGGCATACTAATTCTGTGGATAGTCTGCTTTGTTTGTTTCTGGCGTTTGTTTGTTTCTAGAGAGTAAAACCAATTACTGTGTAAAAACTAAACAGACTAGAGAGTGAACAAAAGAGAGAAACTGGTTTAGAACGCAGTGCCATTTGAACAAAAATAAATAAATCCAAAGATAAGTGGTAATATATCCTGCAGGCAATAAGGAAGTTCAGGTGCTTATTGTTTTCTGGTCAGAAGTCTAGGATTCCTGTCTGTTTTTTTGAGTTTCACCTGCATCCTTCCCTCTGACAGCAATCTAAACCACATGATGGTGTGAAATGTTTTTCCAGTCATTTGAACAGAGTATCCTGTAATACCCCACTCTCTCACAGAGGTAAAACAGCAGTAATTTGAATGTTTGAGGCAGAGTGTTTATTTGTCAACTAAAAGGCTTCCCTGTGGCCCGGTCGCTGAGCTCCAGCAGTGATAGATCAGCTGTTTGAGGAAACTTGAATCCACCAAACAAGGATGGAACTGGACCATTCCCATTCCCCTGGCTCGCGCCTGTGACTGGTTCACAATGCAGTGCTGGTCTTACTCTCTGCTTATGTGTGTGTCAGCATTACCAACACACACACACACACACACACACACACACACACACACACACACACACACACACACACACACACACACACACACACACACACACACACACACACACACACACACACACACACTGTTGGCTGGCCTAGTTTGGGTCCCAGCAGTGGCAGAGCTCATTAAGAGCCTTTCTCTTTGTTCTCTGTTCCACTGAACATGTCTCTATGGTGCCATCAATACTCACACACACATGCTCACACACATACACAAGTGGTGGGGCATGCAGGGTGGAATTGTTAGGCCGGTTGTGTTTGTATGTTTGGACAAAGTTGCAACGTATGGAAAAACAAACTCAAAGCCTCAGACATCTTACACACCACAGCTTCACACACCACAGCTTCATGGCCATGGTGGTGCGTTCAAGATTTCCTTTGGTCTGTGTGTTTCAGCCTCAGAGTGTGTGTTTTTGTGTCATAATGCAAAAAGTAATGTTTTTATACTAAGTGATTCATCAGCATTTGGCTTCCTTGTGTCTTTAGTTCTTGTTATCCTAATATTTTCCCTCTGATAAAAGTGTGTTTGGCCACTTGTGGTATGTGTGTGTATGTGTGTGTGTGCGTTGGTGTGTTTAACGCTGCATTTGTGTTTCTAAAGGCTACATCACATTGTCCGGTTGTAGGATTATGACACATCCACTGTAAATACTAAAATACTAATACAATATAAGTGTGTGTGTGTGTGTGTGTGTGTGTGTGTGTGTGTGTGTGTGTGTGTGTGTGTGTGTGTGTACACATTTCTTCTGTGTTTTCTACGTCATCTTCATTCTTCTCTCATACATTGTCAGCTAGGCTGTACACACTGGTACAGCATTAACTCAGAAGGTGGAGTGGGTCGTCCAGTAACTAGAGGGTTGTTGAATCCTACCAGAGAATGCTCCTGTTGTGTCTTTGGGCAAGGCACTTATCCCACCTTTCTTGCTGGTCGTGGCCGGAGGGGCCAAGGTGCGAGTGCTCAGCAACCTCACCTCACATTGTAGCTCATCACCACTAGAGTGTGTGTGTGTAAATGTTAGTGTAAGTGTGTGTGTTGGATGGACAGTAATGTGAAGTGCTTTGGAGTCCTCTGTCACTGTGTCATTGTGGTGCAGCTGGTAATACTGTTTCCTTGCAGCAAGAATGTTGCAGGTTCAAATCCTGGCTGTTTCCTTTCTGCATGAGGTTTCGTGTTTTCCGTAGAACATGTGGGTATCTTTCGTGTACACTTGATTTCTCCTTCAGGACAAAAACAAGCATGTCAGTTTAATCTGTAAACTGGATTAGTAAAATGTAGGGCTGCAACATATATCGCAAACATATCGTTATCGCGATATCAGCATGCACAATGTGTGTATCGTAAAGAAATATCACAATGATTTGTCAGCTCAAATGTTTGCTAAACATAATGCATTCTGTCGATCAAACAGAAGCATTATGATTTTTTTAACAAATGTAATAGAGCTCATCACCCATTTGGCCAACTGGGTGGGTTAGGTGTCCGCCCCTGAGGCGGACGACACTTAATTTTGATGGTTAGCAAACAACTGAGTTAGCTTTGTTCTGCTCTTTCTGCTGATTCTGCTTTTCCCGGGATCCGCTGATTGCCTTTTCTTCTTCATTTTCTTTTTCCCTTTCCTCACATCTTTTTCTTTTCTCATTTTTAGAATTTTTGTTGTCATTTTTTTACTTTTCAGTTTTTGATTATTTTTGTTTTTGTGTTAAGTTTTTATTTATCGCAAGTAATATCGTCATCGAAATATTAACCCTTTGATGCATAATGGTCACTACAGTGGACAGGTACTCAAAATTGTTATTTATTTATTTTTACTATTAAGCACAGCTGTTGAAGACTTTATTATATTTGAGCCCCTCTATTTGGACTTCAGTAAGTCAAGCCAACCTATTTCATGTTCAGAATGCACGCTGTCCACTGAGGTGGACATGTAATAAATTATTTGTAAATTATTAATTATTACAAAAAATATGTAAATATGATATTTGTTTCATTCACACCTAAAGATGAATGAAAAAAATTGTTTTAAAAAAATCATGGTTGAAGATTTCATATTTCATGCATGAAAGGGTTAATCACTGTTATCGCATATCGCATGCTTTCCTAATATCGTGCAGCCCTAGTAAAATGTATAAACACATGAAGGACACCCTGCTTCGGTAGTGTTAGATTTACATATCTTGGATGCATTAATTATAACTTTACAACTTAACCCTCTGGAGGCAGGCGTTGCAGATTTGTAACGTTAAAACCTACCTACCTGGTTACTCCACATACGTATTTCATGAGCATTTTTTTTAACTCAGAAGTACCCCTGAAGGACTTTGTTGTTCGTCCTTTTATCAAAACTTATTTTGAGCCTGAGAGGGTTAAAGTGAAAATACTCATTTGCACAGGCTCGTTGAAATAAGCCATTTTGGAAACTAGCCCAGTTTCACACTGGAAGCATCAGCAGCATGAAACTGCAGCGGAACTATTTACTCGCGAATTTCAAAGCGGTCCTTTTCACACCGAGACAGTCTTGGCCGCAGTACAGCTTCCTGGCTGTGTTCACAGACATTTAATACATAGATGCCTCGTAGACTGGCATTGCCTATTGGAGCTACTGTAGTGGGGTGGTGTAGTGGGGCGACGGTGGCACAGGAGTTAAGGAGCTCGCCCCGTAATCGGTAGGTTGCAGGTTCGAGTCTCGCTCACTCTGTCGCTGTCGTTGTGTCCTTGGGCAAGACACTTAACCCACGTTGCCTGCTGGTGGTGGTCGGAGGGACCGGTGTTCTAAAATAAAATGTTTTATTTTATTTTAATTACCTTAAAAGACTCAAAGTCTCTTTTTACACTTTATATTTATTTAATCAGGATCGTTGTCAAGTCGACGCCAGAAACAATGAAACACAACTTGAATATCAGATGAACAACAAGGCTTTATTCAACCGGCATTCATACAAGTTATCAATCATGAACGAAACATTTCTCTTACCGTTGCTTATGGGTGGAGAGCTGAACACCCCAGTTAGAAAACGTAATCCATGATAGGTGAAGAACTGAACACATGTAATCCATGAACCTCGTCAGGTCGAATCCTTCAAGCAGCTCTAACCCCCTGAGCCCTGCTCTGCTCCTTATACATTCCCTGATGTGCGTGCAAAGCTGCACACCTCCGCCATGATTACCTTGATTACATCCTCATGATCACATTATGTTCGGCTCTACCATGATTACCCTTGATTACATCCTCATGGTAAATGGCCTGTATTTGATATAGCGCCTTCTAGAGTCCTGGAACCCCCCAAGGCGCTTTACAACACAACCAGTCATTCACCCATTCACACACACATTCACACACTGGTGGGGATGAACTACAATGTAGCCACAGCTGCCCTGGGCCGCATTGACAGAGGCGAGGCTGCCGAGCACTGGCGCCACCAGTCCCTCCGACCACCACCAGCAGGCAATGTGGGTTAAGTGTCTTGCCCAAGGACACAACGACAGCGACAGACTGAGCGGGGCTCGAACCTGCAACCTTCTGATTGCGGGGCGAACACTTAACTCCTGTGCCACCATCGCCCCTATGATAAGTGTGATTGACAAACAGTAGTGATCAATAACTTGTATAAAGCAATTATACAACAGATGACAAGTTCATTTTTATTACATTCCACTCTTGAACTTTTCATCTAATTTATGTGACATATCCATCACCATTTCCCCATCAAAACCAACGTCATTTATAACATACCTTGTAGTTCCACTTTAATTTTCATCGTAGTCTTTGCATTATTACCCAATTTATTTCTCTTCTTAATCGAATAACATACCAACAAATAATAAGATTACACAATGTTAGAATGCTGATTATAATTAATGCTGCAATCATAGGTGGAATTAGCACTTTATTAGCGGTACTCGACATGCCTGTAAATATATCCCACCAATGATGAGCGGAAGCCTGTTCAATCAATGTAGCAACATGTTTTATTTCCCCTTGTGCCACAAGAGTAGACACCATGAGCCTGGAAAGGTTGGACCTATGAGAGTCAATCAATTTTGCCACTTCAGTGGAACCATCCAATGCGCATTTGAATCGTTCCAGTGAGAGTGTCCAAGGGGAGTGTAAAACCTCCCATTGTATCTTAGTCAGCCGACTAGATACAGTGTAATTACTCAACCAATAGGTCACGTTATTCCATTCCCACATATGTATACCCTTGAGACAACCTGAAAAGGGAACTGAAGGTACCTGTGGGGAATTGGTCATTGTAGCCACGCATAAGGTGTTAGGACCCACCTGCCAAAACTGTTCCTCTGGGGGTGTGACCGTCCAATCACAGAGTATGACCCTTGAATCAGTGAAACATGGATTGCTATGTCCTTTTACCAATGGGCAGGCTAAACCCTTATCAGTCTCATCACAGTGTTTTACTTCATATGTTCGATTTGTTTTAACATCCCACCACTCTCCACTAACATGGAGATACCAAAACCCTTTAGTGGTTATCACCGGCAGTATCTGATATCTACACACAGTCATTACTGATGTCATATTATACTGATCCCAGTATCCAGTACACATAGATTTATTACAAATCGTCATTTCTGCATGTGGCTGTAGCCATAATGAACTACTGATGTTCCATAATGTTCGCCATGCATGATAGTTATTACTCATTACCTGTATTTGAAACCTATTTCTTTGTGTCTCAGCATGAATAGTCTGCAAGGAACAGACTGTCCAATTTCCTATGTGTGACAAATTATGCAATGCATCATAAGTTTCATTCCAAAGCTTTAGATTCCATTTAAATACACTTTTCCACACATCACTTCCTTCTAACTGACTAGATACAGTCGAAGGCATCCATCTTGCAGTCTTGGTGACAGCTTGTGCGGTGTATTCTCCAGTGTTGGACAGCATAGTTCGTGTTACCTCATTGTCTGCTGTGTTAGCCAGACCATACAAAGTTCCAGTTCCTCCTAGCACGGTGTCATACCATGCTCGCCTCCTCCTGTTGCAAGGCGGAATAGGAGGGAATTTCACAGTCCATCGCACATATTCGGCTACCCTTATTTGTCCCATTTGTTGACAAGTGTGAACCAGGGGAGCTACAGCTGTCTGCGTAGCTCTAGCTGTGTCGGGCAGCACCCAGAATATGTACAAATAGGCGTGTCCTCCTGTGATTACAGTTCCATTCCTGATCCAGAAATCGTGATCAACCTTCATACTCCAATTTGTGCCATTTTGTATGCTAGTACCATTCCCCTGATGGTATGCACAGATGCGCGCTGCAGAATTAAAGGTTACTGTTGATCCTTGAACCAACACCCCCGGGCTGATCACCCTTCCTCGGAATTTAAGACATCCTCTGCACCGGTACATCTTACCGGTAGATGTTAGGTTTCCCAAGTAGCAAGCGTCATTTGCTCTGCATGTGAATGTGCCTTGAGTGCGGTTGGACATACTGCTAACCAATTCCAGATGGCCCATGACCCCTTCTTCCAACACTTGTCCTTCCGTGAGCCCCCAACAGAAATGTGCCCTCAGTGCGATGACAGCGAGGACATGGAGGACGATGACCAAACATCCGACACCACCAGGTCCGCGGAGCCCATCCATCGCCTCGACAAGGGTTCAATCCTTTTGTAGGGGAAGGGGACCCAGTCAACCACCGTCACTCAGACACCCGCCTATGGGATACATACAAAACTGCAGATAGAATGACAAGCATTAATTTTCTCTCCTGTAACATTTGTTTATCGGAATATTAATCCATTTTTCCTCTCCGGGGAACAATACACTTACCACAGCATCTTTTCCCTGTGCAATAATCTCTCCAGCTCTGGGAGGACCATTGAGCTGCTCCACCCACACTTTTGCCCCCGCAGTAAAGTCTGATGATCCAAACCCAGTTTCACCCCTCTGAGTGATAGTGGTAGGTTTAGTAATCTCTTCAACTTTGGACATTACACACCGTTTGATTACTAACTGAGCTATCTTGTCTCCTTTTTCCAGTACCAACGGTTCTTTACCTGTATGCTGACACACCACACCTATTTCCCCTTGATAGTCTGAGTCTATTACCCCAGCTAAAATGGTTAGACCCCTCAAAGCTAAACCACTTCTTGGACACACATGAGCATAAGTTCCTGGTGGACATTGAATTCCCAATCCTGTTTTTACCACTGTCACTTTATTGGTTACTAAAGTGATGCTTTCCAAGATTTTAAGATCTAATCCCACAGAGCCCGCAGTTGCTCTAACAGGGAGTTCTGCCTCAGAAGTTAGTTTCCACATTCGTATAGGAGGGTCAGTAGAAGTTGTTTCCCTTCCTGCCCTGACAACCATTAGCATCAGTGGAGTAACTCCATCCCCCACGGGTCTGTTATTTAACTGATGTACTGCCCTAGTCAGATTTTCTCTCCATTTGTCCAAAGAATTAGTAACCGATAGTTTCCTTAGTTTCTCTTTCAGTAACCCATTCATTCTCTCAATGAGTCCACTAGCTTTCGGGTGATATGCTACATGATAGATCCATTCTACCGCGTTGTTCTCTGCCCATTCTTTGATCTTATTTCCAGTGAAATGGGTACCATTATCAGTCTGAACCTGCAAAGGTAGTCCATAATAGGTCTCTATTAATGACAGACATTTCAATGTAGCCTCCTGATTGGCGTTATGACACGGATGCACCACCAGTACCCCTGACACCGTATCCACGGCTGTGCATGCATACTTACAGTTTTTACTTTTTGGCAATGGTCCAATGAAATCAATCTGCCAACACTGTCCCGCTTGTTTACCTCGATGTATCTGTCCCTGTATATGTCGAGGGATTCTCTTTTTCTGATGTTGACAAGGTTCACAATCTTCTATGGCAGTTTTAATATCATCAATGATGAGATCTATTCCTCTGTCCCTCGCCCATTTCAATGTTCCCTGCACACCCCAATGTCCAGCAGTAACGTGAGCCCATTTGGCTAATCCAGGACTTGATTGTCTTACAGCCTGAATTTTCACTATCTTATCTACAGTCTGATTATGCAGGGATTCAGGATCATTGTTATTAGTATGAGCATCCACATGTAATACTGACACAGGAATATTTTGGCATTTCTCCCAAATGTCCTTCCATAGGTCAGCTCCCCAAACCTCTTTTGAATGTATCTTCCATTGTGTAGCATGCCAAGTTGGCATCCAAGTTAACATTCCTTGGGCTACTGACCAGGAGTCAGTATAAATACTTACTCCCTGCACCCCAGCCGCCATTATTACCATGTGTACTGCTTTCAACTCCGCCCATTGACTACTCTTTCCTGTCCCTGTGAATTCCATAACTTGTTGTGTACCAGGGTTAAATGCCCCAGCCTTCCATTTCCTGGTTCCTGCCACATATTGACAGGAACCATCAGTGAACCAGGCTCGCTCCTGCTGCTCTGGGGTGAGTTCGCTCCATCTTACCCCCAGTTTCACAGGAGAATCCTGGATTGGTTTTACCTCAAAAGGCACTTCATCCATTTCTGGAACGTCTGCCACTTGCTCGTGGAGCATTGATACTCCTTTTTCTCCTGGTTTCATTCTCTCAGAAACATACCACTTCCATTTTATGATGCTAGCCTCTTGAGCTACCCCTATGCGGTGAGTTGTAGGATTGCTCATGACCCAATTTAGAATGGGTATATGTGTTCTCATCATTACTTCATGCCCCACAGTTTGGGCTTCTGTTTCCAACAAAGCCCAATAACATGCCAACAACTGTTTTTCAAATGGAGTATATCTCTGTCCTGCATCAGGCAATTTCCTAGACCAAAAACCCAAAGGTTTTCTGCACCTATCTTGTTTTTGCCACAAACTCCAGTTAGCATAATCATTTACTGCAGAAACCTGTAACTCCACTGGTCCTGACAACATCTTCCCCAAAGAAACAGCTTGTTGGATTGCCTCTTTAGCTAGTTCAAATGACTGTTGTTGATCAGGCCCCCATTCAAACTGCTCCTTCTTCCGAGTGCATCTGTACATAGGCTGCAAGATCTGTCCTAAATGAGGTATGTGGTGTCTCCAGAACCCGAACAACCCAATATACCGCTGAGCATCTGTCTTATTCTGTGGTATTGGGAACCGTGCTATTTTCTCTTTAGCTTTAGTTGTTATCTCTCTTTCCCCTCTATTCCAGATAATTCCCAAGAACTTCACTGACTGTGCAGATCCCTGCACTTTCGCTGGATTTATCTCCCATCCATGATTCTTCATATGTGTTATCAGAAGTGGGAGCAATTGCTCAACCTCTTCTTTAGTGTTTCCCTGAATCATGATGTCATCAATGTAGTGTGATAGCAATATGCCTGATGGGATCTTTAAAGTCGACAGATTTTCAGCCACTATCCTATGACAGATTGTGGGTGAATGCAAATACCCTTGTGGTAATCTGGTGAAGGTGTACTGTCTTCCTTCCCATGTAAAGGCAAACTGTTCCATCTTGTCCTCAGGGATAGGTATGGTAAAGAAAGCATTGGCCAAATCTATCACCGCATACCATGTACCAGAGTGATGCTGCACCCTTTCCACAATCGTGATAACATCCGGAACCGCAGACGTTAAAGGAGGAGTATGTTTATTCAGCGCTCTATAATCCACAGTCATTCTCCATGAACCATCTGATTTCTTCACTGGCCATAAGGGATTATTCCACCGTGTGGTGCATGTTTTCAAAACTCCTGCCTCCAGATATTCTTTAATAGTGTCCGTAATTTCTTTCTGACCCCCAGGCAACCGGTATTGTTTTTGTGATACCACCTGTGTTGCTTCAGGAATGGGAAAAGGTGTCATTTTGACCTTGCCTACCAAAATGGTGTGGATTCTGTTTATACCAAAACAAAATCGACCATGTTTCAGATGAAGAGTCATTCCGGCCAATATATCCATTCCAATAATCCATTCCCTTGCAGGAGCCACTACTACACTGTAATTTCTAATAGGTTGATTTCCTATTTTTAAGGGCAAAGTTACTCCCTTTCCTACTAACATCTGCCCCCCAAGTCCAGTCAAAGGTACAATGTTTCCCTTTATTTTATCAGGATTGCCATGAATTACCGAGGCCTCCGCCCCAGTGTCAACCAATGCCATTACTGTCTGTACTGATTTTTTCCAATAAATCTGTAATTCCACATGTGGTCTGATATCATTTATTGACCATCCTGAGGCACTGGCAACAACCCGAGCTTGACCTTCATCCTATTCATCATCATGTTCCCTTCGGTGCTGTTTTTCCTTTCTACGCTTCACTGCCGCCACCTGATAACACTCATCTGAACTCTCCTCCTCTGAAGATTCCTTGGGAGGGGCGGAAGGTTCAGCAGGCTTCGACGCCACCTCCCTGATCACATTCTGCAACATTCCAGCCAATTCTGACACAGACATCCTGTCGTCCTTTTCAGGACAATGTCTGAACTGACAATGGACCTTCAGTCCCATTTGGCTGCATTTCTCCATCAATGCATTTGTGGGCAATCCATCAATCTCCTCAAACGGCACTCCCGCTTGTCGCAGTGCCCTCCACAGATCTGTTCTAGAGGGGCCCATTGCCCCCCCTTTACGACCCCTTGAATGTGGATCAATCCTGGGTTTATTTTCAGTTCTAGCTCCCTCTCTCCTCGTCTCAGACCAATCACCCAGCGTGGTGAGTTCGCCAAGACGATCTTTTATCGCGGCAAAAGTCTGGTCTGCCGCGCCAAACAACAAGCTGGTCACCATGGGTTTATAATGTGGTGGGGCATGTCTGATGAGGTGATCTCTAGTTGCCTTAGAGATGTTACAGTCCACCACTCCAGCTCCCCCGTTTCGAGCCACTTGCTCTCTAATAGTGAGTCTGGTGAGCCGCTGAATGGCATCTCTCACTGTCTGCCATTGCCCTTTAATCTCAGACCAGTCCGCCGTGGTAGGATAGATTACATGACATGCCAGAGCATATGCATCCCCCCACATTGAAATCTTCATCAGCTGGCAATGCCCGGACTGTAGCCCGGTATTCAGCATTTATCTGTGCATCAGTACTTAATCCTGAAAATCTCATGGCATCACCGGCATCTATGGCTATATCACACGCGCCATCCTCCATAAGGCGATTAAGCCAGGAGTCAGTTGGTTCGCCTGGGCGCTGTTTCAGCTTCCCATTCATGTGATTTAACTCATCTTGTGAATAATCCTCTAGCGTTGTTAGCAGCCTAGGGGCGGGTTGTGGCTGCTGTTGTAACATCCTTCTTATATTACCCGCCTCATCGAGTTCCGGCCGTCCCTGATCATCCACCATATCTACCAGTATTGGTGGAATAATTTGCTGTTCTCGCCGACGCCTAGTAATAGGTCTTTGTTCTGACATCTTTATCCCCTGTAATGATGGATACAAGGGCTGAGGTGGTGGGTCAGGTTTAATCGCCCACTCCTCCTCCTCATCATCCCCCCAAAGATCCCCGTTCCATTTCTCCGGGTCCCAATCTTCACCAACATTCTTTACAAACGCCCGGATCTGAGCAGGACCTGTTCTACGAGGTCGCTTCTTTTCCTTCCTTTGCGCTCGAGACACAAAAGTCAGCATTTTATCCAAAACATTCTGAGCATGCTTTAGCTCTTTCCCCATCACACACACTCTCTGCTCAAACTCTGAGTATGATTTTTCAACTTCTTCAGCATGGATTTTCTCCTGCGCCGCTCGCTCTCTACAACTGCTCAATTCTAACTCCTGTTTTTTCCATGCTTCTGCAAAAAGCCACATCATATCTCTCACTCCTGCCAGCGGCGCTTTTTCTTTAACTTCTATCCGCGTCAAACGGTCCAGCACCACGGCGGGGCTGACCACTCCATTTAACTCTCCCCACGGCCCAGGGCGTCCACCGCGCTGCCTTAACATATCACCAATGGTTCGGAACTCCTCCGTTTCCCAGCCGGGAATCGGCACGGGAATCGGCGTTCCCTCCCCAGAAGCACTCGGCTCCTTTTTGCTTCTCCAAAAACACTTCATTGTTGCTGGAATAGCTTGACTGATCCTGTTCGTGACGCCAAAAATGTTCTAAAATTAAAATGTTTTATTTTATTTTAACCCTTTGATGCATAATGGTCACTACAGTGGACAGGTACTCAAAATTGTTATTTATTTGTTTTTTCTATTAAGCACAGCTGTTGAAGACTTTATTGCATTTGAGCCCCTCCATTTGGACTTCAGTAAGCCAAGCCAACATATTTCATGCTCAGAATGCACGCTGTCCACTGAGGTAGACATGTAGTAAATTATTAGTAAATTATAAAATTTTACAAAAAATATTTGTTGAAATTTGTTTCATTCACATCTAAAGATGAATGAAAAAAATTGTTAAAAAAATCATGGTTGAAGATTTCATAATTCATGCATCAAAGGGTTAATTACCTTAAAAGACTCAAAGTCTCTTTTTACACTTTATATTTATTTAATCAGGATCGTTGTCAAGTCGACGCCAGAAACAATGAAACACAACTTGAATATCAGATGAACAACAAGGCTTTATTCAACCGGCATTCATACAAGTTATCAATCATGAACGAAACATTTCTCTTACCGTTGCTTATGGGTGGAGAGCTGAACACCCCAGTTAGAAAACGTAATCCATGATAGGTGAAGAACTGAACACATGTAATCCATGAACCTCGTCAGGTCGAATCCTTCAAGCAGCTCTAACCCCCTGAGCCCTGCTCTGCTCCTTATACATTCCCTGATGTGCGTGCAAAGCTGCACACCTCCACCATGATTACCTTGATTACATCCTCATGATCACATTATGTTCGGCTCTACCATGATTACCCTTGATTACATCCTCATGATAAGTGTGATTGACAAAAAGTAGTGATCAATAACTTGTATAAAGCAATTATACAACAGATGACAAGTTCATTTTTATTACAACCGGTGGTGCCAGTGCTCGGCAGCCTTGCCTTTGTCAGTGCGCTCCAGGGCAGTTGTGGCTACATTGTAGCTCATCCCCACTAGTGTGTGAATGTGTGTGTGAATGGGTGAATGACTGATTGTGTTGTAAAGCGCCTTGAGGGGTTCCAGGACTCTAGAAGGCGCTATATCAAATACAGGCCATTTACCATTTAGTGGCCGGTCGCCATCTTAGATAGGTCTCCATTCTCACCTAGTGCATTCATTTCTACTGAGGAAGGATCTTACCCAACTAAAAAACACATTTTATCTCGCTTTTTCACAGACCCAGACAAACTGTGGCATGAAGATTAAAATACAGAACAGGCCAAAAGTTTGGGCATGCCTTCTTACAAAGGGGCCAACAAGTGCTAAACACCTCTGGGATCTCCTGTTGCAAAACCATTTCAGGTGACTACCTCTTGAAGTTCATCAAGAGAATGCCAAGAGTGTGCAAAGCAGTAATCAGAGCAAAGGGTGGCTATTTTGAAGAACATAGAATATAAACTAGGGCTGCAGCTATCAAATATTTTTGTAATCAAGTACTCTATCGAATCTTTTATCGATTAATCGAGTACTCTAATAAATTACCCTTTTGTGTTTGTAAACCATTATATCAAATATCATGTCATAAAATATGAAAGACCTCTTAAAATGAGCAAGCAATTGCCAGTTATTCTTCAAGTTTTTTTCAAAATTAGTTTGCAAAACTTCAGCACTTCAACTTTACTTCACAGTAAACAAATTCCTGTGCAAAAAATAAGTATACAACCTGAGTCGATTTTACCCTTGTGCGAGAAGTAGCGATGCGAGCGGCTGCGGCCCAAACAGCACCAGAACCACTCACAGCACATGCCTTAACATGCCTCGCCAGCTGTTTCCTTATTAACACACGTCTGTTTTAATTTCTACCTTTTTTCTCACACAATAACAAGGATTGTCGAGAAAGCATGTTTGCCGTGGCTATGTCAAATTATACTGATCACAAAACATTTATTTACTTCATTTCGTTTTCCTCTCATAAATACGTGTCCTCCTGCAGCAATCCTGAGGGACAACAGACATCAATAACAACACAATAAAAAGTCTGACGTGTCGTGTAAAAACTGCTATTTTTAGCACATTTTTACGTCCGATGTGTTGCTACCAGAAGCACAATGTGAGCTAAAACTAAGTGCTACAAATGAAAAAGTCGCACAGTATCCGCAGAATATATAGCGGACCTTCGAGTGCGCTTGCAGAAGTGACATTTACATGTGTACGCCTTGCGAAGTGAAAAATGATCCCACACCTTTGACATTTTATGTCGTTTTCGCGCTCCACCGGGGTCCACGTTGTCTGCCATGGCTTAAGAGAAAATTAAGTTACATTCATTACTCGCGTGTGCATGCAGTGCAGTGTGTCTGTGCGTCACTTATTTCGGTCCGGGTGAAACGTGACCACGGGCGTTTGCAAAGCCATGAATGAATTAAACGAAGCCTCGAGGCAGAGAATTTCACTCAAGGCTTTTTTGCATTCAAATTATTCGAGGAACTCGAGGAATCATTTCAGTCCTAATATAAACCTTCTTTTTTCACCTTTTTTGGTTAAGTACATAACTCCACATGTGTTTATTCATAGTTTTGATGCCTTCAGTGAGAATCTACCAATGTAAACAGTCATGAAAATAAAGACAACGCATTGAATAAGACAGGTGTGTGTCACGTTGCGAAGTTTGTTGGACCCAAAATGCAGGAACCCAGGATGACACGAGGCAGGTGATGATATAAAGAAAAAATCCTTTATTTTGAAGGATAAAACAAAAGAATAAATCCAAGGCAGGGAGCCAAAGTCCAAAGTTGTCCAAATACCAAAAACTAGAGATCAAAACACTGAGACACGAGAAGCACAAGTAATACTAGAGATCATGAACAAAGACTGACAGAATTACAACAATGGACCGACAAGACACTGAGACAAGACAGGGCTTAAATACACTGGGGCAAAATGGGAGGATGATGAGCTGCAGGTGTGAGGGGAGAGAACCAGGTGAAAGTGATAACTAATCAGGGAGGAGGAGCAGGAGAGGACACCAGACCTAACTGGGAAAGGACACACACACACACACACACACACACACACACACACACACACACACACACACACACACACACACACCTAGCTGGAGGAGGACATAAACACACACACACACACACACACACACACACACACACACACACACACACACACACGCACACACACACACACACACACACACACACACACACACACAACTGGAATAATGGACCTATGGAAATTATGGTGGTGAGACTGAAGGAACACAGGACCTGAGAGGGAATGTCTGGAGGGCTGAAGACCAGGGGACACAAGAGGAACACAAAGAGACACAGACACAGACCATGGCAGTGTGTCCAACCTTTTGACTTGAACTGCATGAATATAACATAATAAAAATAAAATAATGTAAAATCCTATCAAAAAGGTTAGAAAGGTCACTAGTAATCCCATGTAATCTTTTTTCAGTTGTACACCAGTTGTTGTAACCATAGGCTGCACAGAAACGGGCATAGTTGCCCACTCTGCCTTAACTTTGCAGAGTGAGGAGACCCAACCAATATGGTGGTGTAACGTGATGAAGGAGCCATTTTCCCCCTCTAACAGCTGTTAGCTGCTACACTTTTACGCTCTCCAGCACCCAATGGGGACTCGCAAGACCACAAGATCCCTCAAAACTTCAAAGGCCACGGTTTGTTTATGCAATCCGTATGGGGAGAAAAACGTTTCAAAAGATCTGTGCGTGTGAATCTAAATTTGTGCGTGTGTGTCTATATTTCTGTGTGTGTATCTATATTTGTGCGTGTGTATCTATATTTGTGTGTGTGTAACTCTTGATTTGTAACTTGTGTTTACATTTTCGTGTGTAACTTAATCTTCTACACATACAAATCATTGAATACACACACAAATCACCTGGTAAACAGAGAAAACTACATTACACACAGATCAGTTTACAAGAACAAAAATCCTTTTGAGACTATTTTCACACCTGACTGATTTGTGTGTACATAGTGCATTTGAATGCTGGGTGGAAGCTGGGAAATTTGAATTTCCTTTGGATTTAGCCTAAACTGTATTGATGGGACAATTATGTTTTTCTGTGGAAAAATATAGTATCTCAGGATCCTGTAGTTATAAAAGATGGACCAACATTTCATTTTTAATAATCTAAAATTGTTTATTTAGACATACTGTATGTGTTTGTGAGCCATGAAAACATAGTGAAAGGGTTATAACAAATAACTAATAAATGGCAGAGTGGTTCTCTGACAAGAGCAAGCTATCACTGCGCCAACCTGAGGAGGAAATATAAAATCAACATTGTTTTACTGAACAATCACACAACAATAAATCCCAGTGCATTTAGTGCCAACCACAGCCTTAAGACATGTGTTGAACTTGCCCAAGTCCATACTTATGGGAGCACCATGTGAGCACCTGTGTGTGTACACGCGCTTGAATATGTAAGGTTTCTCTATAGGAGCATCCAATAGAGAGTGTGAGGGGCCACAGATCTGCCCCCCAAAGATGTGTAGGAGATGGAGGGAGCTCCAAGTCCCAGAGATCCAGGAGCTGCCCCAGAGCGCAGGGACCTCATGGAGACTGTAACCAGAAAAGCCCCAGCCCCCACTCGAGAGGCGCAGAGGATCCCCGGGGGGGCCACAACCAGCAGAGTCCTGGGAGATATCAGCGGCAAGCTGACAGGCCCACCCCCGCAGCCTCCTACCCCCAAACCGGCCGAGCCTGGAACCCAGCGACCCAGAACCCGGGGGAGACCAGGAACTCAGATCCCACCAGGCAGCCACCGGGATTGATCAGACAGGCATGCTGGTTTTCACTGAAGCAGCTTTGCAGGTAAAGGCTGTGCTGTTATAATTAGTAAGCACCATTTATGAGTCAGAACCACACAACAGATAAAAATGGGATTTGAGTATGAAGAGCAGGTCAGACTGATGGCGTGTGTCTGCTGACTCACAGGGAGCTTCTCAGGACACACTCAGCCCATCACTTTGATTGTGGTGTTGAATGTTTTTGGTTTCTAATTTCATCCCAAAAAAGTGACATGCATCATCAACACACAGTGACTAAACTGAACATACAAGAGTGAGTTTAGAGAACTGTGGTTTCCTCATTCTTTATAAAGCTGTTTGGCTTTTGCATTTTCAAGTAGGGAAGTGTGTATTTGATTTACTACCATTTCTTTTAACAGCAAGTGAACTTTCCTCAATAATGTACACACAGTACCCCATATTGACAGAAAAACACAGAATTTTAGAAATTGATCCTGATTTATTAAAAAAGGAAAACTGAAATATCACATGGCCTTAAGTAGTATTTAGTAGAAACGCCCTTTTCAGCTAATACAGCCATGAGTCTTCTTGGTAAAGATGCAACAAGTTTCTTACACCTGGATATGTGGATCTTTTGCCATTCATCCTTGCAGATACTCTCCATTTCTGTCAGGGTGGGTGCTGAACATTGGTGGACAGCCATTTTTAGGTCTCTCCAGAGATGCTCAATTGGGTTTAAGTCAGGGATCTGGCTGGTCCATTCAAGAACAGTCACAGAGTTGCTGTGAAGCTACTCCTTCGTTATGTTATCTCCATGCTTAGAGTCATTGTCAGTCTGAGGTCCTGAGCACTCTGGAGAATGTTCTTCTATTCCTGTACTTGGCCACATTCATTGTTCACTTTTTTTTTTTTTTTTTTTTTTTTTACCGTGTCCTGTCTGGCTGTGAAGCAAACAGAATTGATGTCTGAATGCTGGTTACAATAGAGAGTGTGAGGGACCACAGATCTGCCCCCCAAAGATGCGTAGGAGACCGGGGGAGCTCCAAGTCCCAGAGATCCAGGCACTGCCCCAGAACACAGGAACCCCAAGGAGACTGCAACCAGAAAGGCCCCCGCCCCCCTCGAGAGGCAAAGAGGATCGCCCCGAGGGGCCACAACCAGCAGCCGGCAGAGTCCCGGGAGATATCAGCGGCAAGCCCTCAGGCCTGCCCGCAGCCTTCCACCCCCTAGCCGGCCGAGCCCTGGACACAGCGACCCGGGACCCAGGGGCGACCACCCCCGCCATAGACCCAGCAGAGCCCAGGGACCCAGACCCCACCAGGCCACCACCGGGATTGATCAGGCAGAAGCCAAAAATCTTAAACCCCCTGACCCGGGAGCCACGAACACTCAGGCAGACCAAGGCACCCCACCCCACACCAGGTGTGGCGGGGGGGGGGGGGGGGGGGGGGGGGGGGGAACACACGGACGGACGGACGGACGGACGAAGATCTATATCATCAAAAGAAGTCCTAGGAGAGGGGAGGAGTCAAAGGCCCCACCTGACATATACTGTCATACACAAACACAGTCACATACTCCCTCATGCTCACACATGCACATACAACCAAAGACTTACAAAAATGCACGCCGGACACCCACTCATGCTCCCCATACACACCCTATTCACTCTGGTCCCGGTACAACCATCACCGGTTACCAGAGTTTGACCCTTTCTGCTGGGGTGATGATGAGCAGGCTCCCCCGCCCAACGCTGAGCACAGCAACCCACCACCCCAGACCCCAACCAGACGGCCAGATCTCCCTCCTATCCTCCAGCCCCGGGAAGCCAAGCAACAACAGAGGTGTGCTAAGACCCCTAGTCTCCCTCCACCTGCTCCAATATAGTGTTGTGTGTTAATGAGGTGTATTCCATGGCTGTGGAATACAGCCATACAATTAATTTAACATGTAAGAGTTGTATCTAATCAAGTAGGAAACAGTTGGATATATAGGAACCATGAAACTTTATTTGCTTAACTTAGTGGAGTTGATTCTGAAACAGACAGGCAAGGCAATTCAGCTTTACTTACATAGTGCATGTCATACACAGAAGTCTTAGTCAAATAAACCTTTGCTAAGGTGGTTCTGACTTTTGAAATATCTGGATCTATTGCTCTATAACAAACATTTTTTAGATAATATTATAAATACAATCAAAAATTGATTGTACGTAAACTTTTGCATTTTACTTTAAACTGCAGTATGTTGCAGTCTACCTTCTGTCACAGAGACTCCAACAAAGTAGTCTGACTAACTGCAGGGAGGTTTTGTACAGTAAGTCATCATATGAAAAATCTGTGTATCTGCCATGGCCTTGGGCTTGTGTACTTGGTTTGTTCTGTTTCTAATGGCTTTGCATGCTGTGGCTGCTGCCTGTCATATCCCTCTGATAATCATTAAAACATGTTGTGTTTTCCAAGAAAGCAGAGAAAAATGTAAATCAGAATACTGTAACATCAGATTACTGCAGCAGTAGAGGCACAAACAGATGGTAAGATAGTATCTGACAGTAGGCACATGTGGCGTTTCATATTAATATGGTAAAGAAAACACCAAAGCTGTTATATCTAAAACGTATTTTTAAACATCTTGTTGCTGAGTCTTAATAAAACGGAACCTCCTGTACAGATAGCTGGTATCACAACAGACTTGTCGTGTGAATAAAACACCTCACATCCATTTATTATAGCTATGTGTTTGTGAATCTCTGCTGTACATTTCCCTATAGATTGTTGTCCTGTAAGTGTATGACAACAGATCGCTGTCCGTAGTTTCTGCAGGCTTTTTAAAGAAACACGATTCCAATTAAGTGAAATTGTTTGTGTTTGGACCAGAGCAGTCAACAGAGAAACAGGATGAACCCACATGGCCAAAGCATATCCAAAACCTGAAATACACAGAGGTTGATAAATGTGTGAAGATACCTGATGACAGAGGAAGGAGCAATTTGAATACGTGGGAGGGAAGAATTGGAGTAGAGAAGAGAGAGAAACATAAGATCAGATAGACGGGGGTGGGGGCGCTCAGACCGAACCTATATCTGTTTCCTCAGTGATTCCTGTTCATTAAAGGATGAATAATGGTGTTTTCACCAGAGGTTTAACCAGTGTTTTCCTGTTTTAACTATCTTGTTTGTGCAGACGATGTTGTTCAGTTGGAGGTTTAAAGTACGAGAAAACTTTGGGATTTTGATTGTAAAGTTTCTCGATCCATTTGGTGGCAGAAAGTGAAACAATCATTGACTCGCCGTCTGACTCATTCATTACTGTCAGCAAGCTGCTGAACACATCTGAGGTGATGTATGGAGATTAGATTAGATTAGAGGTTTGATTGCCATGCACAGATCCATCACAGTGCCACTGATGTGTGTTGTTTGTCTCCTTTGTGCTGTGATGTTTGTTTGCTGGTCCATTAAACCGCTTCTCCTCAGAGTGACAGTCATTTTGTGTGTGTGTGTGTGTGTGTGTGTGTGTGTGTGTGTGTGTGTCAGCAAAAATAGGAGAAAGAAAACATCAAAGTGTAGACAATGTGCAAAGCCAAAAGGAGGTTTTTAAGTGTACTGGATACATCTGTGGTCTGCGAGGTGTTGTAAGGAGCAGCTTTATTATTGATGTTGCACCTGAATGGGGAACATACTTTAAAATTATCATAGATAGGCCAGTTAAAAAAATGGAAAAATGCTAAACTGAATAATTTAGTGAACAATTTTACATTCATCTTTTACCAAAGATAATGGATGGAAAGTCAGACCCCCCCTTTAATATCACACAACAACAAAAGTAGATTTGAACAAAACTATGGGATGCTTTAGCTAACAAGGCTCTCCTGTAACCTGCATTCATGCACTTTGTGTTGCTTTAGCAGGTTTTTATCACAGCAGGAAATGCTTGTGAAATCCATTCCTGCAGCAGAGCCACAGCTACAACTCCTCCTTTGTTCTTGGTGCTTGTTGATTTGGGTCATTATGCTGTCAGAGGAGCTTTGAGATGTGAACAATCCCCTGTTCAATTGAGGTGCTTCCAGTTCTGGTTCAAAGACAATGCTCAACTGATAATTTGTGTTTTGACAGCAGCGGGACTACCTGGACCCAACATGCTGGTTCCAGGTAGTTCCACAAACTGTCTCCCAGCGCTGCGGCTGTCTGTAGAAATTCCTACACATTCAAACCTGATGTTACCAGTAGTGGCACAGATGCTTATACTGGTGGAAAGCAAATCAGTTACTGGAACTTTCAGGAACAAATGTTACTTTACTATTCAAAATGAAGTTCTAATTGTTCATTTTTAAAAGCCACTCATTGGCTGGGCAGTAATCGAGTAACTGTGTGTGTGTGTGTGTGTGCGTGCGTGCGTGTGTGTGTGTGTGTGTGTGTGTGTGTGTTCTAACAAACCTGATATGAACTTGTTGCTTTTTTCTTAACAACCTTAAAGTGGCTGTGTGTATTTTTCTGCCACTAGGGGGCGGTACATACATTTCATGCTAGTTTTACACCAAATCACCATGACTGTCGCTAGTTTAAAAAAACATTACGGTAAATGTTGTTTCCTGTGGAGCAGAAAGCATGCAACCTCAGCGTGACCCATCAGACTTTGAAGGTCCTTCAGCTGATTCCATTAAGAGAATGCAGTGCTGGTGCTAGTTTTCTGGTGCTGTATTTTCCAGATCTGCTCTGGGTCCTGCGATTGTCAATGACATCATCATACTACGGCAATAATGCTCGGTCAAAATAAATTGCATCCCTTCTTCAATTCTGTTCATTCACTCAGGTTTTGGGAAGAGTTCAGCAGTTTTGTTATTGAATTTGTGTTTCTTACTGCCTAAATGCTTTTGAATATGGTTACTTCCCTAAGTCGTATATCTAGCCAGTTATCTAGTGTGATGTCATCGACAAGTTAGCAGAACAAAACATGGCATCTAATATGGCATCCCCAAAGATGCCAGACCCGCAACCCATGTACTTCAGACCAGACTTTTATGATTATATTACAAAGCTTTCAGTATTTTTCAGCAACTGGACATCATTTTATTCATATCCATTTTATTAATACTATTTTCAGAGATTATCTGTAAAAATTACACGTTGTCACTTGAACGAGGTTCTTCACTCATATTTTAATACATCTGCAGTGGTCTCTATTAGGAATGAATGCTTTGTAAGTCATTCTCTGGGGGAAAAAAGCTCCAGTGCACCTGTTTCAGCATGACAAATTCAGCTGGAGGAGAAAGTAGCGTCAGACGACTTGAGTCTTATTTCCTGATATTTGGACATCTTGCCTCTGATTAGCAACAGCAGCGTGACTCTATCACTGGCTCTGTTTGCTCTGCAACATGGATGTTTTATCTCCACAAATCCACCAATGTCAACAGCTGTGTCTGTGAAATGACTCCTTGTCCTGGTGGAGATGCTAATGTGTGGAGCATCCACACATTAGCATCTGAAGAGCGCTGGGTCTGAAAACCTCCTCACACTGGTGAAGCGAACTGCTAACTCACTGTTGGACTGATATGTGTTCCATTTCTCTCTGTGGTTTTAGCCTTTAGCCTAAAAGGGCAGATAATTAGGTAGGTTTATGCAACCAACTCATTTCCAGACGCTGTAATGTCTGTTATTTGTTAGATTTGGCACAAAAGGCTGATTTAGCTGTTGCTGCAGCATCTCATAGACATTTTCATGGTTGCCAAAACCTAAAATGACCAGTAAATATGAGTTTGGTGCAGTATTTCAAAAAAATGGAAGTGTTGTGAAAACAATTTTTTTTTTTTTTCAAATATCAAGAAAAAAAATCAAATGTAGCAGTAAGTGCTTCTGGTAACATCCTAAACAGACTAAACAAATCAGAGCCATGAAAAGCAGCATAGCATTATGATTTAATGCAGTTACACCCTTAGCCACGCTGCAGTATATATGTATATAAATATGGGCTTCAATTGTGCTCTGAAACAGCCCGTTTCAGTTTAAGCATTGTTTTCAATAAATTGCATGCTCAAATATGTTTTCTCTCACTCCCATTTCTACTTGTTGCAGGTTGAAGCTCTACTTGTAAACTTGTTAAGAGCCAACCATGCAAAGCATGGTTTTGGCCGTTGTTCATGTGGTCTTACACTTTTCGTCAGCACTTGATATATACCTATTACTGCTCTGACAGGCTAAAAATAGGATGCCATAGATCAGAAGTGTCAAACTCCAGCCCTCAAGGTCCAGTGTCATTTACATGCTCCAATACGCCTGAATTCATGATTGAAATATCTGTTCAGTATCTTCTAGGTCTTTTGTAAACCACCAACATACATCTAAGAAGAAAAACGACTAAAACATGTAGTACAGTGGCCCTCATAGACTGGAGTTTGACCTCCCTGACATACAACCTTTAATGCATAGCCGAAGTATCAGGATCAGTACTGGCAGGTACTTCAAATGACTCAAATTCGGACCGGGTGCAAAAACGTGATCGGAACATCCCTGCAACTAGGCCATGCACTGTACAAACACCTTCTTCCAACTTCTGCCCATTAGCCAGGAAATTTCAGAAAACAAACCAAAGAGCCCTATCCCCTGTCTGCCTTGTCTGACTAGAAGAGCCATTTTTAGCTCTCACTGGGTCCACATTTACAAGGCAGTAAACATCACAGAAACTGGTGCATACCTGCTCTGATCCATTATTGTTGGTGCTTCTTAAGGTAGCACTTCTTCCTGCTGTCAAAATCCTTTCCTCCATAAAATATAAACCTTTTCCTCTCTGCTCATCATTACTTCAGTACAGGTTTTAGTGCAGGCAACCAAGGAGGACTTGTTCCACTAAATATTAAGTCTATTTTTTCTCCATGCAGAGAAGGTTTGTGGAAAATATGAATTAGCCCAAATGGCAGCATCTAAACATTATTCCTGCAACAGTTTAAGATTATATTCTTACAAACAAATGCTCTCATCATTGCATCAGTGATGCTAAAGTTAGACGTCGGGTAAACATGCATCCACTTTATGTTGATGGGTTTTTGTAACCATGTTAGTTTTGTGTCAGATAACTCTTAGGAGAAATCGTTGATGTCACAAGTTTATGGTGAGTTCTTTCTTTGAGTGCTGAATTTCCAGTTTGGACGAGAAACTGTGGAGCAGATGGAGAAATTGTAATGTGTTTATACTCCTTTTTGTTTTTTAAATCCTTTTGAACCCACTCTAGGAGTATTACAACCCTCTGTGGTGACATGGAGAATGATGCTGGTGCTGCCATATTTCTCTTTATTTACTAGGAGACCGAGTTTAACGCACCAACACATTATTGCATAGTGTGAGTTATGAGTTGATAACATAAGGTTATTGTGCTTAAAAACGATTCAGTTCCTAGAGGATTTCATTAAAATGTTTTAGTAATGCATATTTATCTGCCTGCCTCCATCCGTCTGCAACATGCTGCAGCTGTGGTCTTGTACAGTACATATGTTGAAATCATTTGATAAAAATAACATTTGGTTCTGATGTTGCAACTACAATTCCAGATCAACACATGTTATTGAAATCAATTTTATGGAACCACAGAGGCAAACACTCAGAATTTGAAGAACATATTTGAGAACATGGTTTATTAAGACGATAAACAAAAAGACAACATTTATTGTCTGTATAGACTAAATTAGTTCTTCACCGAGTTCAACTCAACCAGACTAACCTAAATAAAAACAGCCAATTTCTAATCCATCAATCTTCTAAACCCACTTGATCTTGGCCAGTGTTCTTTGGAGTTGCTGGAGCATCACTAACAACTACAAAGAAATTAATCACCATCAAAACTAATATCAGTGTTTTTGATGCTTGAGGAAAAAAAACCTTTTATGCAGGGGAGAGAATTAAAGCTGCACACAGACAAGCGTCAGTGGGAGTCAAACCAGTGGCCCTTTCCAAAACAGGGGATGGATGGATTGATGGTGTCATGTTGGGTACCAGGTGTTTGACCCATGACCCACGACATACAGAATCAACAAAGACAACAGAAGGTAAGATTAATAAGAAGTATTAAAATAAGGGGGAGAATAAACGTGAACTCAGGGCACTGCAAAGAAGCAGGAATAACGGCTGATTCGGAGAATGGTGCTCGGCGGGACGGGATCTAGAGAGGAGAACAGAGTGAGTATGCAGAGAAGTCTGAGAGGGCGGATGGCAGGAGGATATGAACAGTCTCAGAGGCTTACATTCTTCAGGATGAAGGGAAGCATGGGGGAGGTGAGTCAGGTCTGGGTGGGGGGATGATCCTGGAGGTAGCAGTAGGTGGGGGACTGAGAGCGGGCAACCAGAGGAGGGCAGCGAGACGTAGTGTGAAGATCTGGAGTTACTGTCACAGGAGTGGATGAAGCAGACGAGAACCTGAGCAGACGGGCAAAACGAGTTAACACACAAGCAGGCGGATTGCTCGACAGCAGTGCAGGACTGGTGATCAGATCTACCCAAACGGAGTAATCAACCACCGTCGAGAAGTGTCACGCTGCCCCTTAAATACTCTGGTGCCGTGATGATGATGCCAGACAGCTGGGGAATCTCAGCCACACCCACCTGGAGGGAGAAACTCAGGAAAAAGCAAACAGAGCAGTACCCAGACCGTGACAGGTGGATGGATGGATTGGTTTTTTTGTTTTATTTTTGTTATTACTGGGGTTTTGTTTCAGGCCAGACTAAATAACTGTCAGTGCAGCATTTTAGCTCACTGCAGTTAAATGTTCAAAACCTAATATTGACTATAGGGAACCCGCTTATGCAGTTAGACATTAAACATTCCCATGTGCTCGGTGACAGCCGGTAATAAAACAACATGAATCCACCTGGGAAATTCAGAATTTATCCCATTTATTTTCTCACACAGAGTTTTTCTAATCCGGTGCCCAAAAAGCAAAAGAAAAAATACACAAACTACTTTTACTTAAAGGGATATTCTGCCCAAAATTTTAATTTTGACCAATTTTTCAAGTTTGGGTGAAAAATCACTTTAAACATCCTGTGTTTTGTCACAACGTGCAGAAGGATGAAGGTGGTGAACACTCAGCTTGTTGCTTCAGTTAAAATAAAATAGAAAGCAGAAAAAAAATCCAGAAACGCCATTTTAGGTTTCATTTTGACATCTGAATAAAAGTTTTACTCACAAGTTTGAAAACATAGTGACGTGTAACGAGCTGGTCAACACTATCTGCTCACATCCCTTCACTGGGCTTTTAAAGACTTTTCATTAGTATTTAAATTATGAAATCTTATCTGATTCTATATGAAATCTATCTGTCCTCTTTAATCTCCATAGAAACAGATTAAATTCAAAGGAATCTCAGTTAAACATTTTTTCTAAACTGCCTAAAAGCTGCATTTTTTTAGTCAGCATTTCATTACATTTACTTTTATAATAAATAATAAAGAACAATAAGTTCAATTAAAAAGTATTCATCACTGTTAGTCTTTAGGAATCTAAAGCCCATGCTGCCCTCTCACAGCTTCAGGCTGAGCTGCTGACAGTGCAGGACGTCTTGTGGTTCAGACAGCCTAAGACCAGACAGTATGTAAGTAATTGCCCCAATTCAATAACTAAATCCTTCAGCTAATAGATCTGGCCACTTAGTATTGACCGTAGCCGTTTGGCATGCGGTCTAATGTGTAGGCCTTTAAGTATTCTGTCCAATATACGGGCCTGCACTGCATCTAATCACAGAAGTGCTTTAGAGTTCAGTTGGCTAAATTACACATTTAACTCTGACATTGGTATTTAGCATGCAGCCAAATAAATGGCTAATTTAGCAGTCTGACTCATGACTGATGTGTTTAGCATGCAGGCTAATGAGCAGAGTATTTAGCATGCAGGCTAATGAGTGAGCTGCAGGCTGATTAGTATTGCTCCACAGAGACACGCCACTGTTCTGTTTACTCATCTCATTCTCAGCTGCCTGACACACGCCTGCACAGAAACAGTCGCTGGCAGGTGAACAGGAGCACATAGAGGCAACCGGAGTGTGTTTTTTGGGACACACAAGTGAGAATATGAGCTTTTGTTTGAACAGTGGGGGGATAACAACACTTCACAGTTGAATCTCATTCTGTTTTGGCTCATGGATTTCTGTTAAATTGGAAGGTTTGCGTGCTAGAGAGATGTTCCCTTTAGCTGTCATCGTAAAGGGCTCGTATTACATGTGGAAAGGACATTTTTTGTTTCCAGTCCAATGAATGAAACATGAGACTGCCCTTTCTATCATGAGCAGGATTTTCTTTTTGTCAGGAAAAAAAGTCATATTTTTAATCTTAGTTAGAAAGTTTTTTTTATGCCTGGTAAATATGTGTGTGACAAGAAAACTGACACTTTTGAGGCTCCTCACATGGGCTCAATGTAGTGAGCAGTGAGGAGAGCTGTTGCGTGTGTCAAGACCCAAACGCGAAGTGCTAACGATGGGAAACATTTGACGCAGTTAATCTAGGAATGCCGACACAAGCCTGAAAAGGGAACGAGGGTGTGGCGGCGTTCCAGAAATGAAAAAGATTGGGCTTACTGTTCAGATGCAGGTGGATGAGGTGAGAGTGGAAGCTCTGTGTCGTCTGAAGTTAATCTGAGCCGCGGTGACAGAAGTGCATGAAAGCTAAAACAACCCGGCGCGAATCTGAGCTGCGGCGGTGAGGGAGCTAAAGAGTGAAGTGAGCGTGGGAGCTGTAGGCGCTCGGCGTTACCAAGTGAGCTTATGTGCTTGTTGAGGTGTAAGCCGGATGAGATGGACATGGGAGGCCTGAGTCGTCCGGTGTGGAACTGGAAGCTGGACAGGAACAGATGCGAGATGTGACCACCTGGCTTGAATCATGAGCCAGCAGCCAGTAAGCCACGGAACAAAGTGAGCTTGGCAGCTATAGGTGCACAGTGTGACTAAGTGAGCCGACATGCTAAAACAGTAAAGGCTGAACTAAACACGCTGCAGCGTTACACTGTGTTCTCTCTGACATGAAACGGGAGCGATTGTTGTGGTGGACTTCCTGATATAGGGTGAGCATGATGATTATACATCAAACTTATATAGTGCTTGTTTAGGACACTCAAAGATGCTTTCATGCACTCTCACATTCACACACTGCTAGTGATGGTAAGCTACTTTGTAGCCACAGCCACCCTGGGCGGTCTGACAGAGACGAGGCTGCCATTTGGTGCCGTCGGCCCCTCTGACCACCACCAACACAGGCAAGTTGAGTGTCTTGCCCAAAGACATGACAGCAGATTACCCCAGCTCCCATGACCCTCCGATCATGAGGCAACCCGCTCTACCACCTGAGCAACTGCTGCCCCCATGATGTGGAGAGGTGAACACCAGTGCAGGGAATGCTGGGAAGGGAAGTCTTAGGTATGGTCTGGTGTAAAGTGGATGGCTGGAGGGCTGGAAACATGACAAAACTATTAATGCAGTGAACTCCAAAGTAGATTCTATACCTCTTGTCACATTTTTAGTCCCAGTGGACTCATTTTTCATTTTCGAATCAAGTATTTCACCTTGATGAAAATAGCTCTGTCATTGCTGGAGGTGGTGGGAGCAAAACAAGTGACTAATTGTGTTTAAACAATTATTGCACACTTCCTGTAAATCCTATAAACTGTTTCACTTCTCAAATATCACTGTGCCTCCTAAGTGATACATTTAACTGACATTACTTAACATAACCAATGATTTATAGAGGAACATCATGAAGATGAACAAGGCTGTCCACTGTATAAGCAGCACTTGTCATGTAGGCTGAATATGCTAAAAACACAGTTTGTGTTACTCATGATCAGATCCAGATCTATCAGCTGGTGGCATAAAATACCTGACTTTGTTTATTAGCAAAATGTAAAACAATGTTTATGAATTTGGCTGAACATTGACAACAGCTTTATGTAGTGATCTGACCCAGTTTAACAAGCCCTGCAAGCAATCAGTGTAGTATGGACGTGCAGATCATGTCGGCCCAGACCACATTCATAGGGCGTGCAAATGGTCTCTGCACAGTGGGAGTGATCAAAAACAAACAGAGACAACGAGCTCCTGTTAATGTTGTCATTCTGATTACCTGTGTCGGTTAAAGATGATAATTTATCAAGCAAAGCTATCAGAGAGATTTTTACTGTGGTGCTCACAATACTCTAA
Organism: Nothobranchius furzeri; assembly: GCF_043380555.1. NCBI lineage: Eukaryota > Metazoa > Chordata > Actinopteri > Cyprinodontiformes > Nothobranchiidae > Nothobranchius > Nothobranchius furzeri. The sequence goes on from NC_091746.1 coordinate 34,840,583, forward strand.
CTGTATGCTGGTGAAGGTTCTCAGTCATCCAGGTCATGGTAACTAGAAAAATGAAGGCAACTGGACTTCTATGGTTCTCAATATTCTCATATTTTGGTTCCTAATCAAAGAAGTTCAGTTGCATTTATCTGAACCCTTTGGAATATTCTAACTGGTGTTTGGTCACCTTGAACCAGTGTCCTGTACCAGGGGAAAGGATTCCTTTCCTCTGGGTTAGCTAAGACTATAATATAATATGACAAGACTGATGTAAAACCAGAGACTGATGGTCAACAGAGATCAAAAATCGTCTCTAAACCAGTCTGTTATAATATAAATTAGTAAAAGACTTTGATGGGTTAGGGCTGGGATTACCTAATCCAATACTTAAAATCAGATATAGACTTTTCTCTTCTATAATCAATTGAAAATCACCTGCTACCCAAGTTCTCACCAGCTTTGTGAATAACAAAATATTATGTATATAAAAAATACATCAATATTCTCATATTTGGTTGCTAACTCTACGCTCACTTCTGCTCTTCAGAAGCAACTTTCAGTTCATCTCAAAGTTTTTTCCAATCCAATCCAGTTTCATTTCTATAACACATTAAAAAAACATCATGGCAGCTGACCAAAATGCTCAACAGCGAACAATAAAAACAGAATACATAAAAACAATAAAACACAATCAGGAAGTAAACACAGCAAATCAGTTAAAATAATGTTTTATTATTGATGAGGTAAGGTGTCAGGGTTTACAGTAAGGAGGATAAACTGTTTGATTTGGCAGAAACTGGATTTGTTAATCCCAGTTTCTGTCACTGTAAAACAAAATTACTGTTGTTTTTTTATTTATAGCAGTGTCAGACTTAGTGGAGTTTTTGAGAGTGTTAATTATGAACTCCCCAGAGGAGCTGGCTCAAGTGGCTAGGGAGAAGTCTGGGCCTCTCTACCTCAGGCTGCGGCCCTCATGACAGTCTAAAAAAACTTTTTACATGATTTTATCTAGTTCGGCAGTGAGATATTTTCCTCAGTTTAAATACCTTTGCAGAGTTTCAACACACTTACCACAGTTACACTTTTTGAGTCAATCCTTGAGGTTGATTGGCATTAACTGTGTTCAGTAGTGGTGTTTGATCAGCCACTGATCATTTGTCTGGTGATTCCAGCAAAAAGAATGTGTATTCTGATCAATGTCTTTAAATGCAGATCATAAAAACCAATCACCTGTTGCTCATACTTTGCAGCATACTTAGGCTGCGTGGGCATCAAGCAGCACATGCATCATGAACATACAGGGGACGCTTGTTAAAATGCTTCAACACAACACATTTGTTATGACATTTAAAGAACAAACACTTGACAGATGGAGGTGAGTTTTCAAAGATCACTGCAGATAATAAAGGCACCCTGAGCGGCAACAGCCAGACAGCACAGCTACACTCACCAATACTCATCTATATAAGTGTGACAGTCAGAAGGCTGAGCAAAGTTGAACCATGCGGCTTATAATGACGTGCGGCTTTACTGAAGATTTTCCTTCACCTGCCAGGGGGCGCTTTAGCAGAAAGTGAAACAGGTGGAAGTCAAAAGTGGAAATCGAAGAAAGTGCTCATTTTAATTAAGCACATGCAAGCAGCCGGCACGACGAATAATTTTTTTCAAATTCATACCCCCTCATCATGGTAACTACACGTATGAGTTAATAAGTTGCCGCATTTAAGTTGAAGGCCATCGATCTGGCAGTAAAGGAGGGAAACGGTGCTGCCGCACGTGAGCTTGGCATGAATGAATCCATGGTTCGGCGCCGGAGACGGCAGCGGGAAGAACTCATTCAAGCCAGCTTCACCCGGGGATGATGACAGCAACACGGACAGCAACACTGACATCGCCACAGAAAAGGTATGTGACGAAGCTCTTCTGAGGCTGTTCAACTCCGACACTGAAGAAGATGACTTTAATGGCTTTAGTGCGCAAGAGGAAGATGAGAGCGAATAACTTTTTCTGGTAGGCAAGTGTGTTTTATTTACTAACCAGGCATGTTTTGTGTGCAGTTTTTATTTTCTAATCATCCAGGGCTTATTAATGCTGTGTCAGCGCTGTTCTCTTCTTCTAAACATGCAAATTACCGGTAATAACGTATCAGTGCTGTTTTTGTTTCATAACCATCCAGAAATATGAATGCTATCAGTGTTGTTTTCTTTTCTAAACTTGCAGGCACGTTCACCCGTGTTTAAAATTCATTTTGTTGAATTAAAACAACGTAAAACCTCCGTGTAGCGTATTTCTGTCTAATTATCTATGTTATGGCCATACATGCGCTGTGCGCCGGAGACATGCATGTGGCCGCTGCGCCGCGGCTTGTATGCGAGTGTGGCGTGTGTGTGTGTAGAAAACCTTTATTTATTTTTTTGCTGGTGCGGCTTATAATGAGGTGTGCTCTATAGTCCAGAAATTATGGTATATTATATATATATATATATATATATATATATATATATATATATATATATATATATATATATATATATATATATATATGCGCGCAGGTCCTTCTCCAAAAATTAGCATATTGTGATGAAGTTCATTATTGTCTGTAATGTACTGATAAACATTAGACTTTCATATATATTAGATTCATTACACACAACTGAAGTAGTTCAAGCCTTTTATTGTTTCTAATATTGATGATTTCGGCATACAGCTCATGAAAACCCAAAATTCCTATCTCAAAAAATTTGCATATTTCATCCAACCAATAAAAGAAAAGTGTTTTTAATAAAAAAAAGTTAACCTTCAAATAATTATGTTCAGTAATGCACTCAATACTTGGTCGGGAATCCTTTTGCAGAAATGACTGCTCCAGTGTGGCGTGGCATGGAGGCAATCAGCCTGTGGCTCTGCTGAGGTGTTTTGGAGGCCCAGGATGCTTCGATAGCGGCCTTAAGCTCATCCAGAGTGTTGGGTCTTGTGTCTCTCAACTTTCTCTTCACAATATCCCACAGATTCTCTCTGGGGTTCAGGTCAGGAGAGTTGGCAGGCCAATTGAGCACAGTAACACCATGGTCAGTAAACCATTTACCAGTGGGTTTGGCACTGTGAGCAGGTGCCAGGTCATGCTGAAAAATGAAATCTTCATCTCCATAAAGCTTTTCAGCAGATGGAAGCATGAAGTGCACCAAAATCTGATAGCTAGCTGCATTGACCCTGCCCTTGATAAAACACAGTGGACCAACACCAGCAGCTGACATGGCACCCCAGACCATCACTGACTGTGGGTACTTGACACTGGACTTCAGGCATTTTGGCATTTCCCTCTGCCCAGTCTTCCTCCAGACTCTGGCACCATGATTTCTGAATGACATGCAAAATTTGCTTTCATCCGAAAAAAGTACTTTGAACCACTGAGCAAGAGTCCAGTGCTGCTTCTCTGTAGCCCAGGTCAGGCTCTTCTACTGCCGTTTCTGGTTCAAACGTGGCTTGACCTGGGGAATGCGGCACCTGTAGCCCATGTTCTGCTCACGCCTGTACGCGGTGGATCTGGATGCTTGTAGTCCAGACTTAGTCCACTCCTTCCGCAGGTCCCCCAAGGTCTGGAATCGGTCCTTCTCCACAATCTTCCTCAGGGTCCGGTCACCTCTTCTCGTTGTGCAGTGTTTTCTGTCACACTTTTTCCTTCCCACAGACTTCCCACTGAGGTGCCTTGAAACAGCACTCTGGGAACAGCCTATTCGTTCAGAAATTTCTTTCTGTGTCTTACCCTCTTGCTTGAGGGTGTCAATGATGGCCTTCTGGACAGCAGTCAGGTCGGCAGTCTTACCCATGATTGCGGTTTTGAGTAATGGACCAGGCTGGGAGTTTTTAAAAGAATCAGAAATCTTTTGCAGACATTTAGAGTTAATTAGTTGATTCAGATAATTAGGTTAATAGCTCGTTTAGAGAACATTTTCATCTCGTCTCGTCTCTCGTCTCGTCTTCCTCCGCTTATCCGGGTCCGGGTCGCGGGGGCAGCATCCCAACTAGGGAGCTCCAGGCCGTCCTCTCCCCGGCCTTGTCCACCAGCTCCTCCGGCAGGACCCCAAGGCGTTCCCGGACCAGATTGGAGATGTAACCTCTCCAACGTGTCCTGGGTCGACCCGGGGGCCTTCTGCCGGCAGGACATGCCCGAAACACCTCCCCGGGGAGGCGTCCAGGAGGCATCCTGACCAGATGCCCAAACCACCTCAACTGGCTCCTTTCGATCCGGAGGAGCAGCGGTTCTACTCCGAGTCCCTCCCGAATGTCCGAGCTCCTCACCCTATCTCTAAGGCTGAGCCCGGCCACCCTACGGAGGAAACTCATTTCGGCCGCTTGTATCCGCAATCTCGTTCTTTCGGTCATTACCCAAAGCTCATGACCATAGGTGAGGATTGGGACGTAGATCGACCGGTAAATCGAGAGCCTGGCTTTCTGGCTCAGCTCCCTCTTCCCCACGACAGATCGGCTCAGCGTCCGCATCACTGCAGACACCGAACCAATCCGCCTGTCGATCTCCCGATCCCTCCTACCCTCACTCGTGAACAAGACCCCGAGATACTTAAACTCCTCCACTTGAGGTAGGACCTCTCCCCCGACCCGGAGGTGGCAAGCCACCCTTTTCCGGTCGAGAACCATGGTCTCAGATTTGGAGGTGCTGATCCTCATCCCAGCCGCTTCACATTCGGCCGCGAACCTACCCAGCAAGAGCTGAAGGTCAGAGCTGGATGAAGCTAGGAGGACCACATCATCCGCAAAAAGCAGAGACGAGAGTGGACCAGCTCTATACCCTTGCAAGGGTGATGGAGGGGGCATGGGAGTTTGCCCAACCAATCCACATGTGTTTTGTGGATTTGGAGAAGGCTTATGACCGTGTCCCCAGGGGCACCCTGTGGGGGACGCTCCAGGAGTATGGGGTGGGTGGCTTTCTGTTAAGGGCCATTCAGTCCCTTTACCAGAGGAGCGTGAGTTTGGTCCGCATAGCCGGTAGTAAGTCGGACCTGTTCCCAGTGAGGGTTGGACTCCGCCAGGGCTGCCCTTTGTCACCGGTTCTGTTCATCACTTTTATGGACAGAATTTCTAGACGCAGCCGTGGTGTGGAGTGTGTCGAGTTTGGTGGCAGGAACATTTTCATGATATGCTAATTTTTTGAGATAGGAATTTTGGGTTTTCATGAGCTGTATGCCAAAATCATCAATATTAGAAACAATAAAAGGCTTGAACTACTTCAGCTGTGTGTAATAAATCTGATATATATGAAAGTCTAATGTTTATCAGTACAATACAGAAAATAATGAACTTTATCACAACATGCAATTTTTTTTGAGAAGGACATATATATATATATATATATATATATATATATATATATATATATATATATATATATATATATGTATAATGTGTTTTCAGATTAGATTTTTTACCAGTTCATTCCAGTTAATTCCATACTCGGAAATTTCAACTTCCGAGTAGAGATCATGAACTGGAACAACCCCCAAAGTCAGAGAATGTTTTTTTATTTCAACACTGAGGTTCAATAGAGCAGCTCCTTGTATTAACCCTTTGATGCATAATGGTCGCTACAGTGGGCAGGTACTCAAAATTGATTTTTATTAATTTTTGCTATTAAGCACAGCTGTTGAAGACTTTATTGCATGTGAGCCCCTCCATTTGAGCTTCAGCAAGTCAAGCCAACATATTTCATGTTCAGAATGCACACTGTCCACTGAGATGGACATGTAATAAATTATTTGTAACTTAACAAAATGTTACAAAAATATTTGTTGAAATTTGTTTCATTCACACCTAAAGATAAATGAAAAAAAAGTTTAAAAAATTATGGTTGAAGATTTCATAATTCATGCATCAGAGGGTTAATAGTTGTTAGCATCTTTCTTTTACAAGATAAACTTTTAAGGGTACGTCTAAAATGGATGTTATGTACAGTCGTATATTTTCTGAGGTTAAGGGAATGTACCATGACATCTGTCTTTCACACATCATAGGCATAGAACAGTAGATGCTGCACTGACTGCTACTGCCTATGGTGGCCACATTTGCGGGTTCTACTTTTTAATAGACTCCATGGTTAGGATGTTTTAGCTAGGCTTTAGCTCTGTGGAGATCTGGAGCTTGAACATAGATAGAACACGTTCATAAACCCATTGTCACGTTGAGAGCGCAGGAGGATTGGACCCACAATGCAGAACTACTAAAGGCAGGAGCGGTTGCATAAAGAAAATTCCTTTTATTTAGGATGATGATAAAACTCAAAAGGTGCAGGACTCTAAGCCTAAAATCTAAAACGCTGAAGGAGAAAAACAAAAGCTCACATATGAGCCAGAACCTAGAGTTTCTAGAGAGGGACAAAACAACACTGACAAAGACAATTGACCAACACACACTGAGAGACTAGACAGGGTTTTATACACATAGGGAAGCAATCAGGGAAACAGGTAGCAGGTGTGTGGGGAGTGTGAGCTGAATGGATCAGGAGAGACTAATTAACTAAATGGGGGAGAAACACATTGTACTAAAGGGAGATACTGACTAGATAATAAAAATATACAGAGAACTAAAGATAAGTGAACTAATAAACCTGAAACTAGACACCAGAACAAACAAGAAACACTAGATCTTCAACTTGGGAAACTAAAGAGACAAGAAGCAAAAGATAGGGTTAGATGAGGGAAACCAGGAGGAGCTGGGGACCAAAAGGAGACAGAAACGCTAGGGAGGGGACACATGAGGGAAACCTGAAGGGAAACCTGGAGGGAGACCTGGAGGGGCTGGGGACCAAAAGGACACAGAACATGACACCATTCACGCACGCTAGAATGAACACACTGGCTTTATTGTTTGACAGGCAAAATAGGAACAAGTTCACATTCGCAAAAAAATCAAATTATCACAATAAGTTTACAAACGATCGTTCAATGAATGCGTTCAGGCACAACACTGCCTTTCTCAGTGCTGAAAAACCCACTGCTCTCAGTGAGAACTGCTCCAGGAAATAAATAAATAAATCTCACAACCAATACCAATACTTAACTTGATACGTGATTAAGTGGTATTTAAACAACTTCTCATTAAATCAGAACCAGCTTTCAGGTTACTACCACATTCCTCAAACTCAAAGAAATATGCATCTCATTGTGAAAGTTAGAAATAGCCAAAACAGGAAGCTGAAAGCAGCACTGTTTCTGAGGATGAAACACAATGGGTAGGATTCTTAATGGGTATGCATGCCATGAAGCTGATTAATTCTGTGTAACACTGAAAAACTGTCCACTGCACTGTTGCAGATCATAGGAACAGTTTGGTAGGTCAATTTGGAGACTGCTGACATTGCATCCCTCTGGAGAAAAATGGATGTTTGTGTTTTGGAATCTTTAGAAGTGCCAGCTGGTGTATTTCACTTTGCAATGGAAGCAGTCTTTAAAAATACACACGGAACCTAGAATGAACAGCAAAACTAAACAGGAACATCCTGATGCTTAGGGCAACAATTATGGTAATGATCATGTGATGTAGAAAATGTGAAAATCCATGTCTCAGCAAGGGTTTGATGTAGGTTTTCTCATCCAGACACACACACACACACACACACACACACACACACACACACACACACACACACACACACACACACACACACACACACACACACACACACACACACACACACACACACACACACACAAACTTGCCACACACCCACGCACGCACACCCACACAGACACACCAAGCATGCATGCACACACACACACACACACACACACACACACACACACACACACACACACACACACACACACACACACACACACACACACACACACATACATACATACAATGATAGCGTGAGAAAACAATAAGCACATCGCATTTGCGCAGGAGAAATTTTGAGCTTGTGTTTGTATGTGTGTGTGTACACATGTAAAGTATGCAAACTTAGTAGATAGGTACATAGTTTCACTTTTATGTCTTTGCTATATGCTCTCTCTCTCTCTCTCTCTCTCTCTCTCTCTCTCTCTCTCTCTCTCTCTCTCTCTCTCTCTCTCTCTATATATATATATATATATATACACTCACTCACCATCACTAAAATGAACCACTGAATTTTGTTGCAAATGTAGTGATTTGAAGTTGTATATTTATACACTGTAATTGGATAATTTAATTATCTGATTTTGTATATTTATACACTGTAATTAGATCTAAGTAATCAATCAGAAGTGGTTGTTTTTATCATCAGGGAGTTTACTTAAAGAGCAAGTCACCCCCTACCAGAGTATTGCTCCACTCCCACTTCCTGTTTGAAAAATGCAACAAATGCTGTTGCCGAGCAGATGGAGAGGGCAGAGCCGCTAACATATAGACACACACACAGGCTCACAATGACATTGTGACATCATATGGTACCAGCTAACATTCTAGGGTACCTCTTAGCCAATAGCAAAGGCAGATTTAAATTCAAATGCAGTGCAGAGTTTTTACCCGACAACGGCACAACACTGACAGTTTTAGGCAGAAAATTCTAATTTTAACTAAAATGCACTAAAGTGCTAAACTATTGACTACACGTGTCTGCTGCACGATTAGACACGCATTTATGTAGTTTATCAGGAAAAAAAGTTGATTTGGGGGTGACTTGCTCTTTAAACACTCTGTATTGACTGAGAGACAAGAAAAGAGAGAGAGTTGGGATCGTTTATGAATCTTTAATTTCTATAATTATAAATTCTTACAATCTACCAGGACTATCTCAATGATGAATGCATATGGATTTAGATGTTTCGTATTGGTGTGTGTGTGTGTGTGTGTGTGTGTGTGTGTGTGTGTGTGTGTGTGTGTTTGTGTTTTGTTCAGAATCTCTAGGCTGAGTAGCGAATCTGGTTTGTTATGACTAGGCTACCACGAGGCTTCAGAAGCTGATGACATGAGCCGCCATTTTTGCCGTGACCACGTATCGTATATGGAGTCTCCCGTGTAGATCAGGAATTGCCAGGTCCTCGGACCTTCAGAGGTACTGGAGCTGGTTGAAACAGCGGTCACAGCACACAACGCCCGTCTGAGGATAACTCCGGTAGTAGTCGGCAGGCGTCAGCAAGTTCACTCTTATTTTGAAGGAACGTTGTCTCGTTGGTACAAACGACGGAAATCTCCAGCTTGACAGATCTCAGCTTAAAATAGGAAATACAGCTGGCCAGCCTGTACTCCTCTTTGCGGTGATGGATTGAGAGCTGGTTGAAAACAATGTTGAGAGTATGATGTAACTCCTTTGGAGCTTGGATCGAACAGAGCTGATGTCAACGTGGAACTTAACGTGCAACTGAATATAAAATGGCGTTGCCTTCTTTTATATCTCACAATTGTTTATAAATCTTAGTAAACCGGATTGGACGACTTTAATTAAACAATCCAGATTCTGCCCTACCACAGACGAAAGTTCTGATTGGTTGAGAATAATGTGTCATGCGTTTCCATGGTAATGTATATCAGTCTGTCTGGTGCAGTCCTGTTTATTCATTAAACACATAACTCATGACATCTTTATTTCACAGATCATTCACCTGATTATTAATGATCAACAAATGCTTTGATTAGCTTATCACAAATAAAGTACTTTGATTAATCAATGAAAAGCGTTCTTCTTCTGTTCTTCTGTCTCTTCTCCTGGAATGTAAACATACTGAACCAAGCGTCTGACCTTGGTGATGTTACTGTGTGAAGGGGCAGCTGTTAAGGGCAGACAATTATAATCTTCATAACGCTACACAAACCATAGATGAACCTGGTACAGTGAGCAGAGTGATGAAGGAATAGAGAGACTGTAAAGATGTGAAACTGAAATGATTTCTGATTGTAATCGGTCACTCTTCCAATGACTTTCCACCATTCAACCTTTATTGCTGACAAAGCAAAGGTATCAATAAGGCTGCAAAAATGATGTTTTTCACAACCTTCAGTTGTTCAGAATGGTGAGAGACAGAAGGATGATGGTAATACGACAAATCCTAACAGGATGTTATTTATCAGTAATGTACTCATAAGGATACCAAGTTCTGACGGATGAATGCATTAAATGACCAAATTTATGTCCTGATAGTATAAGTTACACACACTCACCATCTGTCTCGCACTCTCTATCTCTCATTCACTTATAGACACACACACAGGGTAATTACAGTCATTAGGGCTGTAATGATTCTCAGTTTCATGTTTGCCAGAGCTCATTTCAGTGTGTTTGTACTCATTAAGCATAAAGAAAACAAATGTTTCCCCCACCCTCTCAGCCCCTTGTATCACACACACACACACACATACACACACACACACGCACGCGCACGCACACGCACACGCACACGCACACGCACACACACACACACACACACACACACACAGGTATTTCTATTCTTGTAAGGACCTGTCAATGACTTATATGCCTAACCAATACACTACACTACCCTACCAATACCATAACCATAACAAAGTGTGTTATATATATTTGAGATTGTAAAGTTCTACATCCTGCATTTCCAGGGGTGGAACTAGTTTAGCAGCTCAAACAGATTGATAGTTTCCCCAAACTTTGTCAGTACTTGAGCTCAACAATATTTTTGGTGCAGCTACTTTGTTTTTTATCTGACTTTAAAAACAACTAACTTATGTCCACATGACTCTTCAGTCTTTTAAATGACAATGATGTTTTTCACTGTATACTCCATCTTTTTCTTTCAATCTGGAGTTGCTCATAAGTTCAACAAGTTCCCACCAATTTCCTTCCTGTTGCCTGCAGTAAAAACTGCAATTAGTTCCACCTGGACATAAGCCGCTCAGATTCATTGACAAAAGTGTCAGACAACTCGGAGCTGCTGCCCTGGCCAGATCCACGAGGAAAGAGAGGTGGAAACTCATCCCCTCACCTTCAGCGTGCTGCTGTGCTGGTGAAGGGAGTAGGAACAGGCGCTGTCCCTTGTGCTGAACTCCAGCCCCCAGGGCAGACAGGCAGTGGCCGTAACACCAACTACATGGGGCAAATTTCTATTTATTCACAAGTTGTTACAAACAAACACATTTTTTCTAAAACAATACTTTGGATCTATCATATTTTGATATTCTGAGTGAGAGGAGAAGGAGCTGTAGATATGTGTATGATACGTGCCTGCCAGGTAAAAGTTAAGTCAGAGTAAAAACCGATATAGAAAATTTCCAGTATGTTTGAAAGCTAACATCAGTAGGTTGATAATAACAAATGTTGCTTAATATTAGCTTTGCTAACTGTCTAACATCATGTTTGACTTTTCTGGTTGACACATCCAAGCCGTCCCTGATTGAAGATGCCGTATTGGGATGCCAGTATTTCCAAACCTCAAATCTTTTATGGTAAACAGCAGTTTACTGGGATGAAAAGCAATAGTATTCTCCAAGATTTGTTTGCCTTTTTACCTATTGAAGTGTGTTGAGGCTTTTCTACATAACAGATTGTTTTAGTTCTGAGTTTTCTCTGTGTCCCAATTCAATAGGTGATAAATGTCCTCTTGGTACCAGCTCAGTGTCCTAGTGGTAGAGTGTCCACCCTGGGAATGGGAGATCGGAGTTCAAATCCCGGTCGGGTCATACCAAAATACACCAAAAGTAAGGTCAAGACTAATAACGGCTAAAATATTATTAATAAATAAAAACATTCCAAATTTGTAGCTAATCAAAGGCTAAATAAAACCACCAAGTAGTTACATAGCTTTAAAATAGCGCCTGAGTTTAGCTTTAAAACTTCTGACATTAGTTGATCATTTGATATCTAGAGGTAGTTTATTCCATATATCTTGGGGCCAGGATTGCAAATGCTCGCTTGCCTCGGGACCTATGTTTAAACCTAGGCTCAACCAATAAATCACAATCTGCGAGTGAAGAGGTTGTTTTGGAACATATCTTGTTAAAAGCTCAGAAATATATGGTAGCATTATTCCAGCAACTGATTAAATAACATAAACAGGGATTTTCATTTCAATACAAAATTTCACAGGTAGCCACTATAATGCATTCAAGGCAGGAGACATATGCTCCCATTTTTTTTCCCCAATAAATTAACCTTGCTACTGCATTTTGTACCATCTGCAGTCTTGCAATTGTGGATTGAATCATTCCCCCATATAGCGAGCTGCAATAATCAAGTATTGAAATTACAGAAGCATGCATAACAATCTCTAGGTCCTTCCTCAAAAACATTGACTTGATTCTCACCAAGCGACGTAGCTGAAAAAACATGATTTGATCACTGAATTTACTTGGGCATTAAGCAATAAGGCGAAGTCCAGTTTCACACCCAAGTTATTATTAACAGTTTATTCATATTGACCAAGAGACATTAGATCCACACCATGAGGCTGGCACTCAGTGCAAGAAAAAACAATAAGTTCTGTCTTTTTGTCATTGGAACACAGAAAAATAGCTGCCATCCAACAATGTAACTTATTTAAACAATTAATTAAAAGATGAACAAATCCTAAAGAACCTTTGCTCATTGGCAAGTAGATTTGGCAGTCATCAGCGTACAAATGAAAACTTATGCTATGTTTTCTAAATAATGTTCCCAGGGGAAACAAGTACGTTGAAAAAAAGCAACGGCCCTAAAACAGAGGCCTAAGGGACTCCCCATTTTAAAGAAGCATTCTTTAATACATAAGTGCCCATGGGGACACAAATGGCCCGTCTGATAGGTAGGATCTAATCCACTGCAGGGCATCTCCAGTGAGCCCTACCCATTGTTTTAGGTGGTCCAACAATATCTGGTGATCCACCGTATCAAATGCTGCCATAAGATCCAGGAGCATCAAAGCCATATTATCCCCTCTATGCGTTGCTATAATACATCATTCAGTACCCTTAAAAAAAGTGTTTTGGTACTATGGTTTGTCCTAAATCCTGACTGCAGAGGCTCTAGGATATAATGGTCACTCAAGAATTGCAACAGTTGTTTGTAAACTACACTTTCAATAATCTTAGCACAAAGGGAAGATTAGCGATAGGCCTATAATTAGCTGAAAGGCCTGCTTCTAGCCCTTCCTTCTTCTGTAATGGCTTTGCAACTGCATGTTTCAGCTCTTGAGGAATCATGCAAGTGGAAAAGCTATTATTCACAAGAGTTAAAATCACTGGGGCTAATACATTAAAAACATCCTTAAAAACTGAACTGGCATAGGATCACATTGAGAGCCTGATGGTTTCAACTTAGAAACCGTCTATCAAATCTGAGGAAGACACTAAAGTAAATGAGTCGAACACAGCAGCATGGGAACATGATGGCTGCAATAAAGCTGTTGTAGACCGCACCAGGGATGACTCAACAGCTGCTGTTTTTTCTAAAAAATGGAACTAAACTTCTCACTATTTTCTACTGGAAGTTCAATTGAATGCTTCACAGTAACAGTCTCCAACACTGAATGTAACGTTTTAAAAAGAACCTGTTGATCACCTGATGCTGTGGAGATAATACCTGCAAAATATTTACTTCTAGCATTCTTAACTGATTTACTGAAGCTTTCCAATTTACTCCTAAAGATATTTTTGATGCTTTCTGCTTGTCTTTCATCCATTTCCTTTCAGCCTTCAGCATTCATGTCTGATAAATTTAATTTCATCAGTGTACCACCCCTTTAATAAAGACCTAGATTTGCCCACAGAGAATGGAGAAATCTCATTAAGGACAGATGTACATAGTGAGTTGACCTTACCATAAAATGTTTCAGGACTTATCGGTGCAGAGTACAACATGGGCCATTGTCTAGCAAACAACTCAATACATTCAGAAGATTTCTGTACATTCAGAAAACGCGATAATACCAGTGGAGCAGACTATAGTACAATGTGGTTTTGTACATTACAGTCAAACATCAGAGCACAATGATCGGAGACAACAATTTCAAGCCCATTAACGCTTATAGTCGGAATTCCAAAAGAAAGTACTAAATCAAGAGTATGCCCATTCTTATGAGTTGGAGATGAATTCCATAAAACAACATTAAAATAATCTAAAATGTCCAAGAAATCCCTAACAAGTGGTTTGTCTGGACAACACACATTGTAGGAGCCAAATATGTTGTTTCCTTTTCTTTGGTCTCGATGTCTTAATTGATATGTGGGCGTGTCATTGTTACTGGTCGGAATAAAGGTAGTGATGTCATTGTTGGTGTCAGGCACTATTCCGGAAGGGCAAACATGTTTTTGACCGCTGTGACGTGAAGACGTTTGAATGGGAAAGTTAGCAATTACTCCTATCATTCACCTGGAATGCAATCAACATTAAACAAGCATTATCATAACAATTCCACGCTTAAGGCTGTTTTTTTACGTAATTTAATCAGTCAACATCGGATCAACACAGAGCGTCAACCAGGTCCCAGTCTAGCAGCCTCAGGAGTTCGAGTACTGGACTTGACTTCTACACACATGAATGTTGAAGTCAACTATGATTACTGCATGATCATAATTAGGAAGTAAAGCTGCGAAATCAGCTAAAAACATATATTTTAGAGGACGATAAATGAGACTTCCTAGAAGTTTAGAAACAGTTCCAAATAAACAACATTCAAAACTATCAATAGCTTCTGGGGGACTCAGTAATTTTACAGTTAAGGCAGCTTCTGACAACGCAGAGCAGCCCACCACCTTTCCAGAACTTCGTGGACCATCAAAACAAATGCAATCCTCTGGTACTACTACTGCAAGCACTGCAGTTTGCCCAAGGGGGACTCTACTTTGAACAACTCCAAAAAATCAAGTCTCTGTGTTTAGAAATAATCATGTAAGATAAATGATTTGTTCATCACAGATCTTGCATTGAGAAGCCCAAATTTTATAATGGATAGGGGCAAATTAGCACACTGTTTCTTTAAAGGGAAATTGCTAGTTTTAATAAGGTTGCTCTCATTTCTTTTGTTTAATTGGCAGACATAGGGCCTATTTCCATAAAAAGGTGAAAGGTGACACTGCCTGTACTAGCGAGGATCATCACTGCACCCGTTTTATTCTTTAGATCATTTTTATTGCTCTATAGCTTCACAGTGCACAGGTTTTGACCACTTTTTTCATGCATTTTGTTACAGAAATCAAATTATCTTCAAAGTGAGATTCTATCTCGTAAATATACCAAACAGAATCAAAGCTGCAACGTTTGAAACAATAGTATTGTAAGTTAAAAAACGTATTAAAATACAAACTGGTTCTTCACATTTTATTCTGCTTCATAAATCCTTTGTAATTTAGCAAAAGCAACAAATAAATCAGGTGAATGACCAGCAGAGTTTTTAGATACAAAGTAAATACTTTTAATTCAGTTTCTACACTTCTGTCATTCAGGAGTGGACCTGGGAACAGTTACAAACCTAAACATTCTGTTCAAATCCTTTGAAAATACTTACACGACTCAGTAAGCATAATAAGAACTGCCCCTAGCAGAAAACTCTAATTCATTTCCTTCACACACACACACACACACACACACACACACACACACACACACACACACACACACACACACACACACACACACACACACACACACACACACACACACACACACACACACACATACACACACACACTGGGCAGGAATGCTGCACTGCCAGGTATGTGTGAAGCCTCAGTGAGTCGAGATTGGTGTGTGTGTGTACGTGCCTCCAGGCTAAATAGACATATTACAGCTTAATGCATAAACTGGTACCATGTTTATTGCTCCTGCTGCTAGCCCTTCACCTACTACAGGCTGGATCACCTGTGTTCCTACGAGGCTCTCTGTCTCCTTTTTGATATGTACTATATATACATGAACAGGAACATGCAGTTTTCCTGAAGCACTCAGTTCAAGGTGGCTCATCATTCAAGAACATAATAACTGTTCTTCAGGTTAAACATGGAGCATGTTATAATTAACCGTGTGACTGAGCAGAAAGTTTAAATGAGCTTGCTTTAAATTGAGGGTTTTGCTTTTCAGATTAGTTTTCTTACTTGTACTATACTTTAATGTTAAATCAACAAAAATTCTTGAGTTTTCTGCAGCATAATCTTGTTTTCATTGTTGACACTGAGGAGCTACTTGAAAGGTCTTGTTTAGTGAGAAACTGTGTAATATTAGGAATACTTGATCAGCCTCTATGAGTCTCATTCAGGGCATACTTGAAAAAGTCAGATATTTCAAAAATATTATTTTTATTTCATTATATAAATGTATGCATTTATACATACAATATTGTATATACAATATATTATATATTTATAATTCTAATTATATAATATAGATTTGTTATAATTGTGATGATTATGACTCACAGCTTATGAAGCCTTGACTTCTACTTCTCTATCTAAACTGCTCAAACTTTATGTCCCTTCCAGATCAGATCAGCAGATTACTTACTCCTGTGTATCCCAAAGATGTATTGCAAATCTCGTGGGGGGCAGGCCTTCTCATTCACGACCCCAAAACTCTGGAATGCACTCCCCCTTCATGTATGACAGGCTGCGCCACTAGGTCAGTTTAGATCGGTGCTGAAGGCCTATTTTTATCACGTAGCTTTTGGTCAGTGACCTGGTTTTATAAACTTTTAGACTGGATGCCATTAGTGTTTTATTCTGTGGTGCTTTCCCTGCTCATATTTTTATATCTTTTAAATATGGTGTTTTATGTTTTATTCATCGTTTCCACCATCGTTATCAAGAAAAACATGTTTTTATCTAATCTTTAGGCTGTTGAATTTTGTCTTATTATGGAGCTTCCCTGTTAAATACTGTACAGCACTTTGATCAGCTTTCATGCTGTTTTTAATTGTGCTTTATAAATAAACTTGGTATGGTATGGTATAGTATGGTATGGTATGTTATGGTATGGTATGGTATGGTATGGTATGGTATGGTATGGTATGGTATGGTATGGTATAGTATAGTGTGATGAGGTATGGTATGGTGTGGTATGGTGTGGCATGGTATGGTATGGTATGGTATGGTATGGTATGGTATGACATGGCATGGTATAGTGTGGTTTAACCTTATATGTTTTTACCCCTGTACAGCACTTTGGTCAGCTCACATGCTGTTTTTAAATGTGCTTAATCAATTAAATGGAATGGTATGGTATGGTATGGTATGGTATGGTATGGTATGGTATGGTATGGTATGGTATGGTATGGTAGGGTGTAGTCGGGTGTGGTGTGGTGTGGTGAGCTATGGTATGGTATGGTATGGTATGGTATGGTATGGTATGGTAAGGTATGGCATGATGTGATGAGGTATGGTATGATGTGGTATGGTATGGTATGGTATAGTGTGGTGAGGTATGATATGAAATGGCATGGTATGGTTTGGTGTGTGGTGTGGTGTGGTGATGTATGGTATGGTATGGTATGGCATGGTATGGTATGGTATGGTATGGTATGGCATGGTATGGTACGGTATAGTGTGATGAGGTATGGTATAGTGTGGTGAGGTATGGTATAGTATGGTGTGGTGTGAGATGGTGTGGATTGGTATGTTGCTTTTCACCAACTGACTCCTTCAACCAGAAGTGGAAAGTAACAAATTACATTTACTCACGTTACTGTAATTGAGTAGCTTTTTTGTATATTTATACTTTTTAATTGGTTTTTAAAAGCTGTACTTTTACTTTTATTTGAGTAAGTTTAAAAAAAATTGTAATTCGCTACATTTTAAATCATATCCGTTACTGAGTAAAAATAAATTATAGGCTTAATAAATTAAAAATATTATGTGTAGCAGCGTTGGAACTTGCCTCCTCTCTAACATTTTCAACCCTTTTTTCTCTCTCCACCACTCTGTGCTTCCTCGTAAGCATAATGCATTTGTGACATGTCAGCGGTTATCAAAATCAAGTATTTCCATCAACCACAGATACAACAACACAGAAACAACAACACAGATAACTATAGAGTTGCATTTCTATTCAAGGCAAAAACGCTCAAAAACCCAAGCCAATGCAGCATTCCCGGAATCTGTTTATCATTCCAGGAATCTGTCCGCGTCTATATTTTCCGACTAAAATGCTCAAAAACCCAATTTAACCTCTTAGTTATCACACCGGTCCATTCATTAATAATTTCATCACACCAGAGTTGCATTTATATTTTGGCAAAAACGCTCAAAAACCCAAGCCAATGCAGCATTCCAGGAATCTGTTTATCTTCCTCTCTGACCAAAATAGCATTCCAGGAATCTGTCCGTTTTTATATTTTCTGGCTAAAACGCTCCAAAAACCAATTTACCCCCTGGTCACCTAGGATTTCTCTCGGTACCACAAGACAAAACGACAAAAAACAACTTGGCTCACCAAATCTCTCCACTCAGGGCTTGAGTTAGTGGATCCGCATTCCTCCTAACGACATCAAGACCTCACCGACCCCCCAGCAAACTCAACTCTGGAGGAGATTAGGGAGTCGACTAGGGCTGCAACAACGAATCGATAAATTCGATGAAAATCGATTACTAAAAGCGTTGGCAACGAATTGCGTCATCGATTCGTTGTGTCGCACAACTCTTCCAAAAGCGCCCCCCCTTCCCGCCCGCCGTTGCGCGCAGACAGATCAGCGCGAAGGAGAGCCGGCAGGTGTTTGGAAGAGGAACATGGCAGAAGCAGCGAGAGTCAAAAAAGTAAAAACTTTTTAAGTTTGGGAGCATTTTCAGTTAAATCAGGCGAAGACATTTGTTACCTGCAACGTTTAGGTCAGACTTAGCATGGCACGGGATGATGCAGCGTCTTAAACGCAAGCTTGTCGGGATCATCAGCGAGGAAGGAGAGAACTCTGTGTCCGGGTAAATTAAAAACTTTTCAAAAGTGATTCATCCAAGTCCCGGATTATTACACAGGCTAGACATGCCCTGAGCTCGTAAAAAAAGAGTCTAAAGTCGTGAGCGCGACGCTTATTAGATGAGCGGGGGGACTCGCGCTGCTGTGAACCGGTTCCGCCCAAGGCCGAATTAACTGGGCAATTGCCCAGGGCCCACAAACTCTAAAGGGCCCAGGGCACGAGCACAATACTGTATCTATAATTTCCCGCTTTATGAGGACTATGGTGACCGTACGTTCTGTTTTCCCCGGACGTGTCCACTTTTCACTCTGTCCGGCGCGTCGGGACTGCGAGTTCTTGTATTGATGAAAATGTCCGGCTTTTCATCCAGGAGCAGGGATCGAATTATGGGGGAAATGGATATCCTACACATCCAGGGAGCCGGAAAAAAGTTTTCTATATTATATCATTTTTGGACTCTTTTGTGCAGAGAGCGGCACAGCGCATTGTTGTGCAGCGATCCAGGCAGCTGCTTCCGGCGCACGGTCCATTCTCAAAGTGGCGCAACCAAAAAACTATAATTAGCACACAATCGTTCATGTCTGCACATGTTGTCTATTTTCTGTCTTATTTGTGCCTGGCGCTCTGCTACTGCGGAGCTCATCACCTGTGCTGTGGTGATGTCACCTCACGCAGCATCGAAAACGCGCTCTGCGCTTTACAGTCAGGAGATCCCTTTGATCTGCTCAGAAGTAACTGATGAGGTGAAAAAGTAAGAATCCAGGCAGCAGTTTTTCTGGAGAATTAAGAGGAGATGCAGGAAGATGAGAGACAGACAGGACAGGAAAATAGTTAAATAAAAACAAGAAAACAAAACAAAGTGTTGAAAAGTAAAATGTAGGTAGATTTATCTCCACTACACGTTTTTACCTATAAAACAATAAGTTACACACATGTAATATTTATACATTTGATACTATTCAGATCACCTTCAACACTCAGTCACACACCCAGGGCCGTTTCAAGACATTTTGGGGGCCAAGGCAAAATGCCCCCCCCCCCCCCCCCCCCATAACTGGGCTCCCCAGAAGCCTCTGTGTAATTCATACCCTCTCCAGTAGTGTTAGTTATACAGTGTTTATAAAAGCCCCTCAGACATTACTGACATGTTCTAATATTATCAGATGAAGAACTAAATTATCAGACATGCTGTCTCATCTGCTGCTTTTCTAAACTTGCAAAAAGTAACAAAACCATTTGAAAGCCACTATTTGTGGATTCTCTGAAAGTTTCCATGGAGTGTGTGACAACTTATTTTTTCAGTCATTTTTGGAAATAGTGATCAATTTTGATTAATTCACAGCCTATGTTTAATTACATTTAAAAATTAGTTGTTTGACATCCCCAGTTATAATAAATGTCTACAGATGAGATCAAACAAAACAGATGAGAATTGCCCTAAAGCTGTTTAACTTGGACCAAGCATTTTAGGTCACAGATAGATGTAGCTTAGGGTCTCTGTCTATACACCTTATAAGACAATTTAGGTGATGGCATGTTGTTTTTCTGCTATTGAACTGTTTTCTAATAATGTTGTGTTAAATAAAGTGAAGGAAGGAGAGAAATAACATTTCCCTAGCAGTTTTTAAAAATTTCCCCATGTGATCCGATTAATCGATTAATCGTGTCGAGACCCCATCCGATTAATCGATTATCCAAATAATCGTTTGTTGCAGCCCTAGAGTCGACAGTCCTCCGGCGTCGGCTCTTGGCGCCGCGAGGTGATGGAACATCGGCTTTTGAAGGACCAAATAATGTCAAGGATTTTCTCAATATGTTTCTCAATAACCCATTTCCTATAATGAAGAGAGAAGGAGACAATGAACAACAAGTCAAACAGTTATAACGGTGGCAAGATGCACAAGGCAAATGCACCGAACATCCGGTTACAGAGTTTATTCATAGAGAGAGATTGTGTGTGTTTGTGGGAAGTAAAGAATGTGTGTGTATGTGTGTGTGTGTGTGTGTGTGTGTGTGTGTGTGTGTGTGTGTGTGTGTGTGTGTGTGTGTGTGTGTGTGTCTGTCTGAATGAGTGAGCATGATCAAAGAGGCATAGAGCAATACATACATCTACATTCAGTTAACTGAGTCAATGATCAATAATTAATAAACTTTTTTTTCCATAGCACAAGGCCTAATTTGTGCTAGAGGCCAGATTTATTGAAAAATTAATGAATGAGACCTTTTAACAACTGCATGTTTCAGAAGACTTTTATCATGATCAGGCTGGTGTTGGATCTAGAATTCAAGTGAATGACCAGGACGCAAGCTGGTGAACTCAAGAAGAAAAATATAATACAAACAAATAAATAAAATACAAACAAACAAAAAAAAAAAATAAATAAATAAACTTGATAAAAGGGGGTTGAAGTCCACCTGAGTAAAATGGTGTTTTGGCTCAATTCTGTGACAAGTTTACAAAGGATGTGAAACCAGTGGACATCGTAAACAGTGCTGTAATATTTTTACAATCGCTAGAATTTGACGGTTTTATACTTTAAAGTGGATACAGTATGGAATGTATTACTATTTAGTGACAAATGTATCTTTGTGGGGAGGTAAAAGCAGCCTTTAGTGGCAACTGTGATACAACAACACGTGTCAGGCCAGCTTGTTTCTTGTATCCTGTTTTAGTTGGTCAAGTTAACCAGCATAATCCAGGATTCTGCCTCTGGAAAAATCAGCAAAAGCTTGATGCTGTTTTTTTTTCCCCAGGACTAGCATGCTAAGGCTGTAAAATACGCAGAAATGGCTTGAGATCAGTTTCTTTGCTAAAAATGCAACAACCGAGTAAAAAAAAAGGAAGGTCCCTTTAGTATCTGGACCTTCTGAAGCACAACCTGAAAAAAACCAGTCTGTGTTTTGCTTTGACTGTCCGTATGGCAACCAGCGTCATCCTACAAACAAAGACAATCTTTCGAGTTTTGAGGTATTCACATTTCATCCCTCTGTAACATCCTTTATGAGCCGTTACTGTTCACGATTTGCATTAAATTAAATGTCAAACATTACATTATTTTTTTCTTTTTTTCTTTTTTTCTTTCTCAGCTTTCAGAGAGTACAGACGCTTTTTTTCTCTGCTCCCTTATCGGCTTCCCCAAGGCTCTCTGTCCTGTCTGCCTACAGAGCACTTCTCTGCATTTCTCCTGAAACCACTACTCTTTTTTGGAAATATGGACTTAATTAACTGGTCATTCAACGTGATTGACAAAATTTTCTCTACGATGAGAACGGAGAAGGGGGCTCCCACCTGTCCCGAGGGGACATTCGCATCGGGATATGCACTCGATTCTTGGGAGGTCTGGCGAATCGTGTGCCTCTCTCAGCTGTCCATCGAGGACGTGGAAGATTTGTGGATATTCGGCCTAATGATCACTGGATTTCTTCTGATTGGAGTGGGAGGATATCTGGTTTTCTGGAAATTTGGGAAGACGGGAGCGATTGGAGTGCGACCCGTACCCACGGAATGCGCCGCTCGGGCGGTGACCTCACAGACTGGGACGTTACTCGAGGTGAACCGTAAGCTGTTGCCTGTGTTAGTGCGCAAGATGGATTTGATCTCGGAGAGGGTCGCCGGACGATGCGGGGATGTTTAGAATGTAAAATTGGCTTCACTGGTGGACATGAATGACCACTTATAGACTCCAAGGCGGAGAGGAAGATTATCTCTGCCTGCCCTAAACAAAATCATGTTTATCCTTATCTGACGCCATAGCAGCCTCTCAAGGCTGCCTCAACACACCCCCACAAAAGGAGGAATGCCGACAGATGCTGTGTCCCGACCTTCACCCTCTTCCTTCAGGCTGACATGTCTGCAGGAACTTCAATGTGCTCTCTGTTCCTTATCTCTCCCTCCCACCTGTTGGTCTGCAGCTGGTCGATGCGCCGCAGTGGCAGCTCCCATTGGAGGCTTCAGGATCCCGCCCATCCCCACCTCCCCATAGGACTCTGATGTTTGTATCTGTGCTGTTTTGTGCTTCCATGTTGAAAGGAGGTTTTTTTTTTTGTATAATAGAGTTACTCCCCGCTGGGGCTAACACTGCTATGCCTTTTTTTTTTACCTACCCCCACTTATCCTCATGTAACACCCTTTTCATCTATCTATTAAGGTAGCGCGACTCATGTTGCGAATGACCGCAGTCAACAATTCTTGTTATGTGTCTTACCCACGTATGTCTGATCTTTGAATTGTGTGTGCTGAAACTGAATTTCATTTCTCTGCATGTCCTGCACATGTGGTAGAAGATGACAATAAATGACTTTGACTTTGGTTTGTTTGTTTTATCAGATGGAAAAGGCAAATGCTGTTTGGTGAAATGACAGCATTCATATTTTTTATCCAAATGATCTCAGAATGTGGTCAGTACTGAGTTCTGTTGTTAGTTACTGTCAGGTTTAAACATTTGAAAACAAATAACTACCATAGTCTCAATGATGAACACTCGGTCAGAAAATTCAAAAGTGATTAGATGTAATTATCTACAAGGGCGTCAGTTTGTTTTCAGAATTGCTGGGGACAATAACCATACACTTGAGTGGGGTTAAAAATTGCTGGGGACAATAAAGTAGGCTAGCACAGGAGTCTGCGGCTCTGGAACCGCATGCGGCTCTTCCATCCATCTGTTGCGGCTCTATGTGCTTGTGAAATAATGAATGGATATTTAAATAAAAAGCTTTATATTTTACTGCATTAATTTTACATCTGTATGTCAATTCTAAATGTAAAGATTGTCTGCGTAAACCTGAACAGTTCCAACCCGGTCTTACTGTGAGACCGAGTTGACGCGTCCTGAGCTGGAGGATGTCAGATTCTGGGCTTCTCCTCAGACAGGTTCCTGGATGCATCGCCACATTGGAGACAGGAACAAGCACTATTCAACCAAAGTTTCATAATCAGGTGTGGCAGTGTGAGTGTCCTGTCACAGTGTCCCGATAGATAATGCGCCCTGGCTACTTGGCCAAGGGGTTGTCCCTTTGGCTGACTGGTTAGAGCGTATGCCTCCCACCCGAGAGTCTGGGGATCGAATCCCGCCCGGGCCCTCATTTCTCCACCTTGCCACATATTGACGGATTAACTCAAGGATGTCGGTTGTTTTGAAAGAATTACCCCGACGCACACTGATGCGCATGGATGAGCTGACATTTTAATCGTTACGCAAATCGCAGAGGTAACTTGATTCCCATCAGAACATCAGAGCTTTATACTGGACACTGTGTTCAGTGCGGCACGGAGTGCCCACGGTGGACAGTGAGCTGAAGATCTGTAGAGGGGTTCGCAGCGCAGCGCAGAACCACGGTGCATGCGATAAGATTTCCTCCCACTGAAGCGTTCTGGAAACCCGGTCTCTCTGAGGGATGTGTCACTTGGAAAAATGTTCTTTTTATGAAATTATGAAGCTTTGGCTGAACAGCGCTTGTTCCCATCTCTAATATGGAGACGCATGACACATCCAGTCTGAGGCAGAATAGTCTCTTCAGCTCAGAAAGCACCTGTAGAGACATTTGATTACGCACAAAGTTTATGTGGAGCAGAAGCGGTCGGGCCACGGCAGGTGAAACGTTCTTAGCCTACATGAAGTGTAACATTAATGTGTTACTGGACACACTGGTCTGGTTGGTTAGACCAGTGTTTGAAGTGGAAAACACACACACACACACACACACACACACACACACACACCAATTAAAATAATGCTGACAGCGTGGACTAGAAGACAGGTGATGGGTTACGTATTTAAATGATGATCAGGCTGCTGTAAAATGTAATCTCCATCCACATCCAGACAGAATTATCCTCTATTCTTTCTCTATTTGCTCTGCTCTTGTCTGGGCTGACGTAGCTGATGGTGCGCGGCGCGCCTAACCAGCGGCTGTGATGCACATTTTACGCATTTGGAGAGGTGGGCTGGATGCTTTGCTTTTACTGGAAGATGGTCCACTTAACGCACGGGTGTAGACTAAATATTAATGACAAATGAATGAAAATTAAACTGGGAGTTTTTACTTCATATTTTATAAATAAAAATGACGGGGGGAAACATTTATGACGTCTTTTTTAACTAAATTTTCTAGCGCGTCCTGCCTGCTTCACTTAAGCCACTGCTTATTAAGGTCCGTCCAGAATTACCGTGGCCCACCCAAAAATGAAAACCTGGCGCCGCGCCTGTTATAAACCTCTGCAAATTGTTGTTCTTCACTTTATCAAACTCCGACTTTGTACAGCTAATGTCAAGATGTAAAATTATGAATTCAGTCGAGCTCTTCCGTCCCTCCCTCTCCTGCTCTCCTGGAAACACGACATCGGCTGTGAGAAGCGGGAGGTGAAGAGGGAGATGAGGCAAACAGAGTGAGTGCGACATAAAGAAACCAGACTGGTGTGGAGGTGAGCAAAACAGAAGGAAAAGTGTGGGTGTTGAATCCCCCACGGGTGCGACGCCCATGCGAGCGACCGGTACCGGCTGCTGTCACCTGCAGCTCTCTGCTGTCTGAGGGTAGGCCCCGCCCACAATGCTGCAGCCGCTGTGGCTCCCAGTGTTTTCTTTACTGTGGGAAACGGGTAATAATAGCTCTTTGATGGGAACAGGTTGCCGACCCCTGGCATAAGATCTGAGCTGGTAAAACAAAAATCCTCATCAGCAGGCATTTTTTAAAGTGGGGGGTACACAGCTGCCACTCACAAATTTTGCCGGGGACATGTCCCCGGCGTCCCCGGTTAAAATGACGCCTATGTCTACTGTACTTCAACTCAGTGAGGCGATGATGGCAGAGGAGTTAAGTGCTTGCCCCGTAACCAGAGGGTTGCAGGTTTGTGTCCTGCTCAGTCTGTTGCACTCGGCTTGTCCTTGGGCATGGCACTCAGCTTCCGTACCTGCTGGTGATGGTTGGAGGGAGCCTGTGTACGGCACCCTCGCCTCTGTCTATGGGCCTCAGGGCAGCTGTGTCTACACTGTAGATCACCAGTGTCTGAATGTGTGTGTGAATCTGTGAATATCTGGTGTGTTTTGAAGAGCCTTGGGGGGTTGTAGAACCCTAGAGGGAGCTATATAAATGCAGGCCATTTAGCATTTATCATTTAACTCCACACTGTATGTGACAAGCTGAAAACCGCCAAATAAGTAAACCCAAACAGATTATTCCACACAACTGGATTATTAAATGAAAATTAGAAAAGCTTTAGCGAACTGTGAAGTAAGCTAATCAACTTCTTAAAGATTTAAACTTTTCATTCAGAATCTGGAAACAATCATGTTCTGTGTTTGAAAGTCTTGCTGGAATCCGCTAAAAGCTTGTCCTTCCTCCAAAAGCTTCTCCTGCCCGTAAAGGTGATGCAGCACTTCACCCGGCACTTTTCCTCAGTATTCCTTTCATCTACACTCAGCTCCAATCTATGGACATTAACCTGACTGCTGGAAATAGGCACGAGTCTGGATATCCGTGTTTATTTAGAGGCTGCAGAAATCCATCCTCTCCCAGAGTCAACATTTCTGTCTTAATTCTTTCTCCTCAGTTGTTTAAGGACACGGATCAGAATATGATCTGATAATTTGTTTTACCAAATGTCCATGGAGCCAATTAGTTTGTGTGAAAAAACATAATTTTGCTTTGTGAGTGTGAATGAGTTGGAAAGTCTGTGATGATCTAAACAGATCTAAACAGTGTAACGAAGGCACAGACATTAGAGGCAACACAGTAAATGTGCTGAAGGTGTCACTATGGGGAAGCGCCACTCTGAGGTTTCCACACTGTCTGCTGGAAAATTAGGAGGTTTTACAAATCATTTATTTATTTATAAAAATATTTGTAGTTGGCTTGGGTGATATTACGGCAATACCGTATACACCCGATGTTAATAAACAGAAATGATGTCAGTTTCAATACCGCCATGAAAAAATAATAAAAACACAGTGCAGGTAGGAGACAAGGATTTCAAAAAAAAAAAAAAAGATGCAAAAGATGCAGACCTGGTCAGCGCAGGAGCGCGAGCCTGAGCTGAAATAGCAGCCTCCAGTTTGGTAATTAAGAGAATAAATTCATTCACTGCTAGCTATTTCCTGATCGGTAATGTCATGTTGGGTACCAGGTGTTTGACCCACGACATACAGAATCACCACAACAAACAGAAGGTAAGAAAAATACAATTTATTATAAAAGATAAATGAGGGAGAAATAATGGGAATTAAAGGCTCTGCGAGGTAGCAGGAAATAACGGCAGACTCAGGGGTGGGGGACTGAGAACGGGCGACCAGAGTAGAGCAGCGAGGCGTGACGTGAACATCCGGAGTTATTGTCGTAGTAGCAGGTGGAAGCAGATGAGGACCTGAGCAGAGCGAACAAGTGGGTTAACTTACCAACAGACAGAACACATTGGATTAAGTGCAGGACTGGTGAACAGATCTATCCAAACTGAGAAATCAACCAGCGTGGAGAAGAGTCACGCTGCTCCTTAAATACTCTGGTGCCGTGATGACGATGCCAGACAACTGGAGGACTTGACTGGAGGCGCCGGAGCTGGTGCTGACTTGACTGGACGTGCAGAAGCTGGCGCTGACTTGACTGGGGGTGCCGGAGCTGGTGCTGACTTGACTGGAGGCGCCGGAGCTGGTGCTGACTTGACTGGACGTGCAGAAGCTGGCGCTGACTTGACTGGGGGTGCCGGAGCTGGTGCTGACTTGACTGGAGGCGCCGGAGCTGGTGCTGACTTGACTGGACGTGCAGAAGCTGGCGCTGACTTGACTGGGGGTGCCGGAGCTGGTGCTGACTTGACTGGAGGCGCCGGAGCTGGTGCTGACTTGACTGGACGTGCAGAAGCTGGCGCTGACTTGACTGGGGGTGCCGGAGCTGGTGCTGACTTGACTGGAGGCGCCGGAGCTGGTGCTGACTTGACTGGACGTGCAGAAGCTGGCGCTGACTTGACTGGGGGTGCCGGAGCTGGTGCTGACTTGACTGGAGGCGCCGGAGCTGGTGCTGACTTGACTGGACGTGCAGAAGCTGGCGCTGACTTGACTGGGGGTGCCGGAGCTGGTGCTGACTTGACTGGAGGCGCCGGAGTTGGTGCTGACTTGACTGGACGTGCAGAAGCTGGCGCTGACTTGACTGGGGGTGCCGGAGCTGGTGCTGACTTGACTGGAGGCGCCGGAGCTGGTGCTGACTTGACTGGACGTGCAGAAGCTGGCGCTGACTTGACTGGGGGTGCCGGAGCTGGTGCTGACTTGACTGGAGGTGCCGGAGCAGGAGCTGACTTGACTTGAGGCTGGGCCGGGGGTGGAGCCTCTTGGACAGGCTGGGCCGGGGGTGGTACTGCTGACTGGAACAGTGGCAGTGCCGCTGACTGGACTGGTGGCCGTGCCTTTGACTGGACTAGTGATGCCTCCTGGAAAACCAGGGAGGATAGAGTGTCCAGCTGGAACTCCTGGAGGCTGAGGATCTGACGGAGCCGGACCAGCTCAGCTCTGAGACTGGCAAGCTCTGTTGGATGGACTGCCGGATCGGCCCCTTGGCCTGGAGATGAGGGAGGTGCTGACTGGACCAAAGACAGAGGCTGGGGGTCCAAGATGGCACACCGAGCCAGGGTAGCGGTGAGTCCTCTGTCCTGCTCCGGAGCTGGAGGTGTCGGTGGAGCCTGGGTTCCTTCTCAGCGCCGTGGGCCAACTCCGGGGTAGCACACAGCCAGTCTGGTGCCCACGTAGCAGGAGCGGTCCGGCTGCATCTCCCAGTCCCACCTCCCATCTGGCTCCGGGAGGGTAGAGGGGATCGCTGAGGTTCGTCGGTGGCATCTGCCGCGAGGCGGCGAAGGAAGGGAGGCCGGCCGGTGGCTCGCAGTGAGCCACCGGAGCAGGTTCTCCCAGGGGAGACTTTCCCCACTGGATTCTTCGTGAGGTCGGATCGTTCTGTCACGAGCGCGGGTGAGTTGACTGGAGGTGAGGATCCAGGTGCAGGGGAAAAACAAGGCAGGCAGACAAGAATGATTTCTAAAAGGGGTTTTTAATGATGAGCACACGAGACAATGAAACAATGATCCGACAAGACAAAAAGGACTGACAGGGTTTAAATACAGGAGGAGCTGGGACCTTGGGTGATAGGGTGACGAGAGCCAGGTGGGAGCAATTAACATGGACACAGGACTGAACAGAATGAGGAGACAGGACAGAGTGTGACAATATCCATCTAATAATAATGACTTGTATGTCTTTGTAACCTGGGTTAAATAATCTTCTTATATAATTACAAAAACTGTGTTCTGTAATTGGAGCGGGCAGTCTTTAATGTTGCTTTGTGTTTATTGAGCTTGTCAGGTATGTCACATTAGAAGTTATTTATAACTTTATTTTTAAATTAATATATTTTTTATTTATTCAGAATTTATTAAATTTTAAATGTATTTATTATTCATAAATCCAGGTGTGTCAACCAAATGATTGTAGATATTCCCAAACTAGGTGTTAGTTCTAAGGACAACTCTTGAGCTATTTCAAACAGGATCTGAGAAACTTTAGGCTCAGTCCTGGGTTTTCTGTGTTTCCAAGCTAATAGTTTATTTCTTATCAGGATGTATCTCCATGGCAACATACGCACAAATATTTTTCCTAGAAAATGGAGACCTATGTGCATTGGTGTGAGTCTGTCTTCTCTTCCATTTGTCAGAGAAAGTCTGAACAGTTTGACTCATCAGGCCTGTTTCCAGCTTTGGTCACTAGATGCCAGTACGTTTTATGGGACAAAAATCAGCCATCTGCAAACACCGTTTTCATACTCCACATGCTTTTTACCCACCTTGGCAACCACACCTGTGAGTTGGGTTTTGTAAAGTCTTGACTTAAGGAATAACGATAACCAGTTTTTGATTATTAAAAATTTGTGAGTACCCCTAACAAAATCGGGGCTGTAGCACCAAAGGGTTTCAGAGTGACCTCAGACATCAAGGCAGTCTATGGTTGAGCTACAACGTCTGCCCAATCATGTTGTCTATGAACTGAAGCACAGCTTTATGCTCTACTGGGTTGCATAAAGTGGTCTTGGGAAATGTGTGGTGCATACAGGATTGTTCACCAGAGAGAATGTGTGTAAATAAGTGCATGGGTGCAATGCCGTAACAGTTACATGCTGTACTGGTACAACAAGCTCTGAATGAAACATTATTACTTAGTGAAGGGACAAACAGACTGGCACCTATTTGTCTTCCATTAGGAAGCATCTCGGTAAAGCACCAATTACCTGCTTGATGGGTCCTTGAGCAACAAGGACCAACACTTAACATATTGGCTTTGCATAAACTTATTATGATTATTAACAGAAAGATTTAAGATTGGTTAGGGTTATTGGTTGTTATTCTACTTTAGGAATCACTGAAACATTTTGACAGAAATGATCTAAACACTAATTCAGACAGCTGTAAAAACCAACAGTCATTGTTTAATTGTTTCTGCCATCCAATCAAATCCAACCAGCTTTATTGTGGTAGCTTTACACTTGCAGAGTAATGTAATGAAATAAATGAATGAATGAATTAATAACTCTGTTTTAGAGGGACAGTGTGCATTAGTAAACATTTTACAATGTAAATGTACCCAATTATAGCCAAAGGTCAACTTTCCACTGATAGCCTGAAGCCTGAAGGCACATAGCTATTAAAAGCACCAATTCAGTAGAAAACATATACAAAGAATTAAACACCCTTCCTCCACACACACACACACACACACACACACACACACACACACACACACGCGCACGCACGCGCGCACGCACGCACGCACGCACGCACGCACACACACACACACACACGCACGCACACACGCACGCACGCACGCACACACACACACACACACACACACACACATTATATGTGATGTACCGACGGTTCATTTGTAATGATGTTAATTACAAATTTTTACAAGCTGATAAATCTCATAGTACATGACTGACATGGTCGAAACACTCATAATTACTTTTCATTGAAATTGAAGTAAAATGTGTGATTCTGGGTGTAAGGCATAGTGGGTTAGAAAATAGCTCTTTTAGCCCTGTCCCGTCTCTTGTCTCGTCTTCTTCACCTATCCGTATGGCACGGTATGGGGGCCAAAATTAAGACTACTGCCCAGCAGCAGGAGGCTATATAATTTCCAAAGCAAACTACCGACCTGATTAATGATAAGCTGGCGCCGGTAACTGAGGGGCTGGCGCTGCTTACTGAGAAATAGCACCTTTACCGGCGTTACTACTAGATACGCTAGGGACTAGCAGCCCTCGGCTGGTCATTGACTGTTTCACACACTCCCTCTGCTGTCTATTAGCATGGATAGACTAGCATTAGCCTGGACGGGCTGGTGTTAGCATTGGAGAGGCTAGCCATTAGCGTGCCTCACCATAAGTGAGGACTGGGCGGTAGATCGACTGGTAAATCAAGAGCATTGCTTTCCGGCTCAGCTCCTTCTTCACCACGACAGATCGGTTCATTGTCCGCATCACTGCAGACGCTGCCCCAATCCACCTGTCGATCTCCCGCTCCCTCCTTCCCTCACTCGTGAACAAGGCCCCGAGATACTTGAACTCCTCCACTTAAGGCAGGACCTCTCTCCCAACCTGGAGTGAGCAAGCCGCCCTTTTCCGACCAAGAATCGTGGTCTCAGACTTGGAGGTGCTGATCCTCATCCATTTTAGCCCCGTTAACTTTAATTCATTTACGTTCTTCCAGTCCCACGAGCCGACCGGAAGGGAGAAGACTTGGGCTCCCTATATTAAATGGTGACATTTGCAGAGCCCCAAGTAGATAGACAATAATTCATGTGAGATATTATGAGAGAAAACATGTCCATTTTAGTAACTTCTGTTGACATACGGTTTTTATGATGCAAGTGTGGGGTTTATACATCTGGTCACTTTTTTAACATGATGATTAAAAGTAAAGTCATTGTCTAAACTAATTCCTAGTTATTTGTTTTCATTTACAATTTGAATCCTCTGAAGTGATTGAAGCATTCACGCCAGGGGACGGGTTAGGACATAGATCACATTTGTTTTTTCCTTAGAAAGTTACTAAACATTTATATAAAGTGATAAAAGTAACACGTGAGAAGTTCAGTATCCTAACTCCTTACACCCCTCCTGTTTTAGTCGGCAGAAGCTATCCTCAGCTTTATTTCTCTAGATTGAAAATAATTATTGTTGATATACCAAGTATTTTTTTAAGCTGTCATTATTTTGTAGCTAATAAACAACTAATTAGTTGCATGTGGCTAACTGATGTTGACAACAGTTAGCCACACTGGCTAATTATTTTTGTGATCCAAAAGAAAGTCTTGCTGCACAAAACAACTCGTGGATCATCAGCTGCATTACATAATTGTACAAAACAATAAAGAAAGGTTTAGTTCTAATCCATGCCAAATTTCTGTGGCCAAATTATTAGGAGATGTTACTAAAATCAAAATAATATAGGCCCAGTATCGTTTAATCAAATATGGCAGGGATTATTCTAGAATAATTTATATGTAACATGTTTTCTAACTAAATTAGACATAGTTGTTGAAATCCAGATTATGAATCCCTTTTTGCAAAGGAATAATCTTAGTTACTTTCCATGCCTTTGGAGCAGTGCATGAGTTAACGGAGAGTTTAAAACGTATCAATAGAGGGAAGGCAAGAGCCTCAGCAGCTATGCTGACAAATCTACCATACAGAGGGTAGATTTACAGATCAAACTCTCCTGTGTTTATTTCTTGTTAAATTATTCCCTGTTCTCAGTCCGAAATCACCAGGTTGTTCCTTCATAGAGATAACTAAAATAATACAACTCAACTGGAACAAACAATCTGGTAAAACCATTTGGACTCTATTCATTGCCATTTGGATGTGAAACACCATCTGTTTAAATGACCCATAATCATACATTATTTTAATCACTGTAAAACAGCAACAACATTTTTATTTGTTTCTTGACAAAAAAAAATAAAATAAATAAACATGCAGAAATACAGCGTCTTTGATAAATCTGCCTTTTAGTGTGGGAAGCTGTACAGCAGATTGCTCTTCTCCCTCTGTCTTTTCTCCTTAGATAGAAATGCCTATGTTTCTCAGGAACTACAGGTAGTATGTATTTCACAGTAAATAAGGGTTGTAAACAAATTAGATTTTTGAGAGTTGGATGCTTTCATACAATAGTAGTTAGTAACTTACGTATATGTGGGTGCTGTTTTTCTTTGTCATTTAGTGAATTTCACACTAATTATCTAAATGTTATAACTCTGCCATAGCTACACAGGAATAGTAATTCAGTAATAGTTTTGTTGACATGTTACTGAGCACAGCCTGATAATGACACGTTAAACATTCATATGTGAAGCAACAAGGTGAAAGAGTTGATTACTTCAGAGATATTTATTCTTTTATTTCAAAGATAGCCACATTTGGTTTAATAAAACCAGGTGGTAATGGTGTTACACATAATCATAGCTGGTGGATCTACACATGGGTTGACTTGATCAGCAGCTTAACCTTTTTGATGGTCAGTTGCAAGTTATTGTTGATGATTGAATTCCATCTTTAAACCACAAATTCTGCAGTAAGATTGTGTTGGAAAAAACTCTGGAGGCAGCAGAGGAAACAATACAAGGACATCTGTGTGCAGACACAATGTAACAGGAGATGTCATCATACTGTACTGAAGGTCATGCCTTTAACAACGCTCTTATATATGTACTCTTTATTTTATGCGGTCACCTGCTGCAGGGACAGACTGTACAGATATTTACATCAGGTTCGCTCCTCTTTGGGGTCTGTCATTCTCTCAGGTCGTATCAAATATGTACCCCTATATGCTTGTTGACTTCTAATTACCTTTACCCAAAGAGAACATTAATTTCTCTGAAAGCCAGGAGCAAATGCATTTAAAGGTTAAATATGGAACAATATATTAAAAAGACATATTTAAAAATAATAATAATAATACCTCCATGGGGCGTTTAGAGGTGTGTAAAAGGTACAGTATTTCCTTTAAAAGCTATTTCATTTAAAAAGAATCAAAATCGTTTTTGATAGGTTTATGTTTACATCTACCAGCCAGTAGAGGACACCATAGTGGTTTTGCCAAACAGTCTGTTTGGCACAGCGAGGCTGGCAATGTGGAAATTGGTGGATTTGGCAAGTCAAGCAGGTGCTTCTGAGCCCAGAAGATGTCGTCAAGTTCTCCGAAGAGGAGCGACCAAAAAAATATCCAAAACCAGATTGGGTTTAGGTGAAGCCTTCAACAGATGGACCCAAATAAAGAAAAATCATGTATCGCCAGTCAACCTGGTATCTCAACGGCTAGAAACCTCGTTCTACTGTTGCAATTACAACTCCCACACATTAGATGTTTCTTTGGTGTTCGTGATCAAGTTTACACCTTTAAAAGCACACTTAGCAGTTTTGCTTGCTTTTAGCACCCTCTAGTGTTTGTTATTAATGCTCTGTTTAAACTTACTGTGCGTTCATTGTTTTAACACCATAATCAAACAGCTGAAACATCTCCCCAGCCTTCATTAGTGTCTACAGGAGTCATTCATCACCAAATTAAACACATCAGCTGTGTTTGTGATCTGAAACATGCTGGAACCAGACGTCAATGCCAAGTCCAACAGGTGGTGACCCGCCTCTCTGAAGTTGCAAATGCGGTATCCTGGGGTGTTTCTCAATGTCAAGGTGCCTGGCCTTGCGAGGCGATGTCTTGCAAGGCCAGGCGCCTTGCTTACAAGGACACTGTCCTTCCTTGGTCAAAGAAAACGGTTAAATGGAACAGACTTGCATCGCGTGACCGCGGCTCCAACGGCGGTCACGTAACGTCACGTGACATGGGAGATAATGTTATATTTTATACGTATTCGTTTCAATATAAATATATAACAAGGCTTTTACTTTTGAAATTGTGTATATGTTTATTAAATTAAAAATATAAGCGAGTTACTACCCGCTAGCCACCGAAGCTGCAACAACTAAGCAACTAACTAACCATAGATAACGTCTTTGGATCTATAAAAACATTTTAAATTAGTTGACTTACTATTAAACTTGAAAATTGTCCCCAAAGTAGCTGCCGGCTTCTGATCTGCCATCTTTTTGAAAATGTTGCGGCGTATTCTGGGTAATTTTCGATCAAGGCTAGGCTACAAGACACCTCCCGTGTGTCCTTGCTCAGCTAGCTAAATGGCTAACAAACAGAGAACACACGCCTCGGTAGAACATGAACATTGGAACAGACTGGAACACGTCCTGGCGGCTCCTGATGACGCATCTCCTAGGCAACCGTGGCGGGGCCAAGACATCAAGGCAAGGTTCCTTGACACTGAGAAACACCCCTGGCCACAAAGGGTGCCGGTGAGGGTGTAAGTGTTATTTCATTAACCCTGTATAGGGACATTTTAGCACATACTGGCTCAAGAAAATAATTTAAAAATATGAAAAAGTTGCAAAATGTCTCTTTAATGTATTATTGCCCAAAGAGTTACAGAGAGAAACTGGTTGTTTTATTATTTTATTTCAGTGGAGAAGAACTGGCACATGATATAGAAGCTCACTGAATTATTTAGTTATTGGGCAATATTTAGAAAAAATGTGTAGCAGAAATGCTCTGTTGCAATGTTGACGTCTTTTTTTTTCTCAGATGCTGTTTTACATTAAACAGACTGATACTGAATGCTGCAGAACTCCTCTCAGATGGAAAACATGAGTACCTGGGCCTGTAGTTTTTAAACCATGTAGCAATTTATTGTGACCTCCATGCCATCACATCTGAAATGTTTTCAGTCGCTTTATTTGGTGTGTTTCGTAAGCTCAGTACTCTGAGAAAGGTCAGTGGTCAGAGCGGGGCTCAGAGAAATGCTGATTAGAGTATGTTTTTTTTAATCTTGGCCAAACCACAACCTGCAATAAAAATGTTTCTGCTTATGCATCACTGCTCCCACTCAGATATGTTTGTGTGTGAGTGGTTCATTGTGATTTGCTGGCTGAGTAAGTCCATGCTTGTTTGCTGTCAGTGTGGCTTCTGTAGAAACAATCTGGTGATAAGCTCTCAGCCGTCATCTTCTGTTGCAGGATTGTCCAGAAGTGACATTTAGTCATTTTCACGTTGTTTGTCTTCTCACTGCAGCACAACATAAAAGAGCCAACAATATGACAAGAATTTCTGATTGACTTCTGCAGGAACGATTTACAAAAATACACTTTTGGTGATGCACGACTGAGGAAGGCAAACTTTCACTGACTTCTGCTGCAGTTTCTTACATCACCTGGAGCCCTCAGGTGGCTTGACTTCACTGATCACCAGCTGTGAAGGTTCTCTTCTCTCTAAATTCTTAAACCCATCTGGATGAAAAAAAGTAACCCACCACTGAATCCAGTTAATTTACTTGGACTTGGTAAAGTGTTTTTTTTTTTGTACCATTGGAAAAGTGAAACACAACCTGCAAATAAATAAATAAATAAATAAATCAATAAAAATAAAAAAATAATTATAACGGCTAAAATCCAGACTTTAGTTGGATGCCATTGGAGTACATTGGAATTCCCATAGAAGGGGAAACCATGTTTGAAAATTCTTCAAAAATTGTTATGCACAATAAATGAAAATCTTCCGTTGCATCTTCTGCTACAGAAGCTTCTTAAAATTGTATGTCTTTGACAGAAATACAGTGGGTGCAGAAAGTATTCAGACCCATTGATTTTTCACTCTGTTATATTGCAGCCGTTTGCTAAAATCAATTGAATAAAACATTTTTCCTCAATGTAAAAACAGCATATTGACAGAAAAACACAGAATTTTAAACATGTATGCAGATTTATTAAAAAAGAAAAGCTGAAATTTAGTTAGACCCTTTGGTATGACACTCATATCTAACTCAGGTGCTTTCCATTTCTTCTGATCCTTGAGATGGTCCTACACATTCATTGGTGTCCAGCTGTATTTGATTATACTGATTGGACTTGATTAGGAAAGCCACACACCTGTCTACATAATGCATGTCATGGCGTCTTGCTAATTCCAGACTGGAGCCAGACGACAGAGCGGGTACAAGGAAGAAAAACTGGCTCAGATTTTGAACTTAGTAAAGGAAAGTAGTTCGAGAGTCGGTTTGAGCTGACAGGAGTGTGCTGGATGGTGGATCGGCATGAACTGATTTGAGACTGGACAGGCATGGAGGTTAGGCGGTGAGGTAGGTTAGGTTTAGGGAACTGGACGAAGGTTGCAGGTAGAAGTAGCAACAACACACACACACACACACACACACACACACACACGCACATGCACACGC
The DNA here is from genome assembly GCF_043380555.1 of Nothobranchius furzeri. NCBI lineage: Eukaryota > Metazoa > Chordata > Actinopteri > Cyprinodontiformes > Nothobranchiidae > Nothobranchius > Nothobranchius furzeri. The sequence goes on from NC_091746.1 coordinate 34,877,718, forward strand.
ACACACGCACACACACACACACACACACACACACTTAGTCCCCCGTTCCATGTTTTCCTGGTTGCTCTGCTCTGGTGCACACATGGAGAGAAGGGTGTCGCTGCACACCCGGAGACCGCAGATTCAGGCCGACTGCAGCCATACATTATTGGAGAAAGGTCCATACCAAACCTCCATAATTCTGCAGCAAATATGAAGCCAAAAAGGAAGTGGCAAAAATTACAGTTCCACCCTCATCCGCTAGAGGCTGGCAGCAGAAATGAGCTAATCCCCGTTGACTCCAGCATTGAAAATACCAATTTCACAGCAGAAATAAACATGAAGTATTATGTTTACATTAATGACAACTCTGAGGGGGGTGCATTTTTTTGTAACTCTTCTGTTTAAGTGGATTTTAATGCTTAAAAATGTGAATAATTAATGAGCATCCACGTGACTCCAAGGCTAGCTCCGAAGAAAGGCCTCGGCCTCACGTTAATAGATATTCGGCCATTTCGACTCTCTGAACTTTAGACTTGTCTGTGTTTGTGTTTGAATGTTAATCATGGAAATATTTGGACATAAGGTCAAGCTGTGGTAACGAACAGACCATCCAAGCAGTTTTTCTTCTTTTTATCAGTATTTTGCTGGTTGAATCGGGGGGATTGCTGTGTCATTTAACTGTTTGGTCAAACATGTTAGCGGGATTGCATAAGAAACTTGAGCAGGTGTCCAGCTTCTACTGTCTCCTGCCTGAGAATAGCAGGCGGCTGCCTGTTCCTGTTTCCTGGTGCAGCCGGGCCGGCTCCGAAGCAGGCTGTAGTCATGCCGATCTCTAAGCAAGACCACAGAAACACTGCAGCTCATTTTGTTGACGCTTCTTCACTTTTGAGATGCTCAACGGCATTTTTCTCGCTGAAAACACCCAGAAAAACTATGTTTAGCTTTGGGTTAATCTGTAGCTAATGTTCTGCTGATCTCCAGCTCCCAGAGAAGGGAACATCAACAATGGCGGACACGCTGATCTTTCACTGCGATGGACCAAGGAAGCCCGATCCTCGGTCATGATTTAATTACTAAGCAGGCCAACGTGTACATGAGAAAGAACGGAAGACAGGGTTGGGGACAGTTAGTGCCTTGGTGGACATCTGAGTGTCAAGAGGCAATCAGGGAATGTAATAGGGCATTCAGGAAGTTGAAGAAGAACTACACTATGGAAAATTTGATTCAGTACAAGAGTTGGCAAGGGGTTGTCAGGATAAAAATAAAAGGGACTAAGAGGGAAAAGTCTGTCAGACTGTGGGGAGACAGACAGATGTAGCTCAAGTGTGGGATATGGTCAGGAAGATGAATGGGGTGAGGAGGGAGTTTGGTTATCCAATCTTGACTCATGCTGTGACGACCACGGTGGATGATGTGGGGAAGGCCAAACTGATGGTGACTACCTTGAAAGAAATTGTGGACTGGTTGAGGGTGAGGGTGGTGAAGATGTGATGTGGAATGTGGAATGTGGATATTTCTTTGGTAGAACTAAATGGGGCACAGAGGAAGTTGAAGGTGTCTGCACCAGGATTGGATAGAGTCAGTTATACCATGTTGGGTAGGCTCCGTGATGGGGCAAAGGAGATGGGACTGGGCATGTATAATCACGTTTGGGAGAGTGAGATAATACCAAAAAGCTGTAAGATGGCTGAAGTTATATCAATCCACAAGCCAGGGAAGAAGGGGTCTAAGCCGGGGAACATTAAGCCGATAGCATTGACGTCTGCATTGTGTAAAGTGATAATAAAATAATACATGATCGATTAAGTATTTTGTTGAGAGTAAAGAGATGTTGCCATAGACTTCATGTTCTGGTTGGAGGAAGGTTTTAGGAGAGCTCTGGTCAATAAAGAAAGAGTGGTGGTTGTCACGCTGCCCCCTTCTCAACCCTCAACATCCTCCGGGGAAGGACCACACACCCACTCAGGCCAACCGAACTCCACTACCCTGCATTCCCAGCATCAATCTTCCATTCCATGTCACCCGCCACTTCTACATAAGGAAGTACAGCTCAACGCCAAACCACTCAGTCATCGTTCTAACCGAACTGTGCTCTGAGTTCCGACCAGATCCAACCCGATCACTCAGCCCGTTCTGACCAGATCAGCTTGTGCTACTCACTCTGCCGACTCAAAGTAAGTCAGCTTGTTACCTTTTGGAGCCGCCGTACTCTCCAATCATTATACGGTTGACTCCTAGATCAAACCGCGTGTCAGTCTGCCCGGCGTCAGTACTCCGCGCTTGGGTTTAAAAACACGCTACATCCCGAACTCTCACTCCGGTTCAGCTCAGCTCGAGTCAGGCCTTACAGTGGTTGGGTTTTTAGATTTTGAAAAGGCAAACAATTTGTAGTGGAAGGAAGGAAGGGCTGTTGAATAAGCTGGCTAAGATGGGAATATCAGGGTGGATGTATGGGTGGGTGTGGGATTTTTGGGATGAGAGATACATCAGGGTACGAATGGGGGTGGGATAATTGTCTAAAAGAAGGATGGGGGAGAGTGGGATACATCAGGGGAGGATAGAGTCTGCTTTTTTCCATCATGTTCAGTGATGTGAAGGGGTTGGAGAGGGCTGGGCTTTTACTGTGAACTCTGCTCACTTTTGTTCTGAATAAGTCCTTAAAAAAAGCCAAAAAGCTTCCCTTTTGCTCCATTTTCATTTCTGCCAATCATTTCCCACTCAGATGGCTTTTATCTCAGAATGTTGCCCTAGATTAACCATATAAACAATCTTCTGCAAAATGTGTTTTGTGCGTAATGGGAAAAAGTGAAACGCTTCTCACGTGATCATTTCAGATCAATGCAGTGCATGCATTTAGTAAAGCGAATTCCAGCATGGCGGTGTCCTCGGAGTCTGATAAAGCAGCGATTATGTTTTTAGTACCTTAGAAACTTCTGAATTTGTGACAAAAATTATTTCTATGGAAACGTTGAGCTGCAACACAAGCTTGACACTTTGTGTTTTATTAGAGAACATATTTATGTTTACAGTCTTTCTCAACAGGCCTTTCCGGTATATGCCTGGACATTTTTAATGTATCATTTTTATTTAGTGGGGAGTGGGGTCAAGTGAAACATTTTATTTAGAGTTTTAATTGATATTGTGTACTGTTGTTATGTCAGTGCTAAATAAATATTTACATGGGTTTGTAATTAAGTTATTGCAATGCCTTGATTTTAGTGAGGTTAGTACACACTGTAGCCATAAATGGTATGGTTCTAATTGTTAATATAATAATTTATTCTGGTGTTTCGGTTTTCGGCCTTGGTTTCCTCATTTTCAGTTTTCGGTTTCGGACAAAAATATTCATTTTGCTGCATTTCTACATAGAACAGTACGTTTGGGCCACTGCCTAAACAACATCTTGTCTTTTTGATTGAAAGTTTCATCTTGCACAGTAAAACACAAACTGTCACTTGAGTCTAAATAATGTGTTCTATTAGGCATTATTTTCTTTAGCCACTTTTTATTTGCCAGTTTAAAAAACCCACCAATGATTCAACATAATCAGACATGGCGCTGTGAATAAGAAAAAAGGCTTACCAAGCTTGTTTCAAACACAGCTGTGATGTTTATAAGATGTTCACGTAGGTCTTGTGGCAACAAATTCCACACGTTTTCACAGCCGAGAAACAGAAAGAAAAACATAATCTTATGTCCTGAGGTGGTTGAATCTGCAGTTCAGAGAGAGCTGTCGTATTTTAGGATGACATAGTGTTTTTTTTAGAAACTTTCACGAGTTACACGTAGAATCAAACTGGAAGTCAGAATGTGAAACTGCCTCCTATCGCGACTTAACGCTGAACTGTCTCAGCCATTTTCCTGATTGTTGACACTTTCTTCAAGATCAAGCTGCACCCCCTATTTTTCAAATATTTATCTTTCCATGTCACACCCCACTCTAGTATTTATTATGTATAGTTGGTTCATTAAAATGAATAGGTTTGATTTCATCAGCTTTGCACACGTACCCTGATACAGCGGCATTCTCCTTCAGCCATCTGTCAGAATTTGTTGATTCTTCTTTCAAACAATGATTTTTTTCCTTCAGTATAAAGAGATCCACCAACACTAGAGACCCATTTCAGCATTTATGAGCCAGAAAATCTGTGAATTTATTGTGAGAAGTCACCAAGTCCTTTTCCAGGGTTTTATTCTGACTGCAGAGTGCACTGACTTCTACTACAATGTAGCTAGGCTTTTGTTAGTCAAAACCTACATCTTCTGTCAGGGCTAAACTGGTAGTACTGGTTTAGTTATGTACTTGAGAGTTGTAATTTGCTTGGAAACCATACCATGTTAATGTGCAAACCAATGTTCTGAACTGCAAAATTAAACTCAGCTCACATCATCAGACTACTCTGGATGTTTAAAAAGAGAAATGGGAGCTGGACCTGCATGTTAGATTATCAGACTTTATCTGGCATAAGATCCTATGAAATGTTCATGAATCCTCTATTTGAGTGCCATATTTGCATTGGTCCAAAGACAGATTGTGTAAGATTGAACCAGACTTGGACCCGGCATGTGAACATTGCTGACTGTCTTCTGTCAAACTACTTCACATGTTCTGATTGATTGATTGTCTATGTATTCTCCAAGATTTGTGGAACCACTGCGTTTCCAGACTCTTTGACTGCTTTGTTTCGCTTTGTCATGGTGGATGCTTCAACGACTCATCTTGTTCAAGTGTAAAGCTTCTCATCCGCCAATATACAAGCATTGTTTTAGGGAGATCATGAGTCGTGCCCATCTGAGAAGGTTCAGACATTGTTTGGGCTCTGTGGAGAATTTCAGTGTTTTTTGGTTATTGTCTGTGTCTTATTTTGAGAATTCATCCATCCAGTTTCCTCTGCTTAACTGGGGTTAGGTCGCGGGGGAAACAGCCTAAGCAGAGAGGCCCAGGGAAATTCCAAGGTTGTCCCTGGCCAGCTGAGAGACATGGTTCCTCCTGGGTCTTTCTTTAGGTCTCCTCCTGGTTGGACATGTCTAGAAAATCTCACCAAGGAGGCACCTAGGAAGCGTCCTAATCAGATGCCCGAGCCACCTCAACTGGCTCCTCTTGACGTAGAGGAGCAGCAGGTCTACTCCAAGCCCCTCCTGGATGACCAAGCTTCTCACCCTATCTCTAAGAGAGAGCCCAGACACACAGCAGAGAAAACTCATTTTTGCCACTTGTATCTGTGATCCCATTCTTTTGGTCACTACCCAAAGCTCGTGAGGGTAGGAACATAGATCGACCGGTAAATTGAGGGCTTCGCCTTCCGGCTCAGCTCTCTCTTCACCACGACAGACCAGAACAATGCTCACATTACTCTCTACTATGAGGTGTTAAACTGAAACTTGTTTTGTGCTTGTTTTTTTTTTTATTTTTTATGTTTTTCTAGCACAGCAGGGTGGGTGAAGTTGGGAATTTTGTAAAAAAAAAAAAAAGTGAAAAATGAAAAGAAAAAAAAAGCACAAGAAATAGGTGAGGATCATTAGTGTGAGTTTCTGTGAGTTGTGACAGTGACAAAAGTTTACCCTTTCCTGTGTTTTAGAACACATTTCCAGAGTAGAGAAAGTCATCTGCAATTTAAATCAGGAATCAGCCCGTCAGTTTTTTTTAGAAAATAATAACACCATCTTACTGAGTATTACAAACACTAAACTTTTTAATACTCAGTAAGATAGTTAAAGGAGAATTTGCCTTTCACTGTGTTTATGAGTCACATTTATATGTACAAAGATTTGGGTGAAAATCTGAATCTCAGAAAGTCAACAAAATGGATTAAATGCTGCATCAGTCAAAGTCTCTTTCCGGAGTATTTCTCTTATCCGATTGCACCAACTGGCTGACAAGCATATCACACAAATAATTTCTTCTTCAGTTTTTTTAAGATGGTGACTTCACCTGTTCTTATTTAAAAATGTCCTTCTGTAGCTGACAAACAGAGCTAAAACACGTTGTTTTACATGTATTATTTTCATATAATGTTGAGTTCTCATATATTCATGTTTTAGAGGAGTGTCCATGAAAAGTTCCTCAACTCTGCGTCAGCCGAGGTATTCCTTAAATTTGAAGCATGTAAGCGGTAGTCTAACACTATTGGTTAGTTCTGGTCGGCGCTCAATTTCCTATTGCATGGAGCTCTGTGGGGCAGGGGGCGTGTTTAGCAAATAAATAAATAAAAGATTTATTGCTTACATTATATCACAGTACATGATGAGATAATCACTTTTGCAGATTTCTGAAAAATCATACATCATTTCTGAAAGGGGAAAACTCTGAAACGCTACTTTAAGTCAACTTGCTACCTGCATATGTTTTCATATATTAACTGTGTGTTTAACGGTCAAAAATCACTTTGCCAACAATTTATTTTTCTGTTTCACTAATTACCGCAAAAGCTGTTTCTATAATGATGGACCACACTATTTTATGAACCTTTTGTTAATCACCACTTTCCTGAGTTGACTCGGGGAGCCACTGTGGGACATTAAACACCAAGTTGGGTTTGGTGATCCCCAAAAACCAAATTAATTATGACTCTGATTATAATAATACTGTTACAAAGAGATATGACATTTGTAGTCATACAAAGATTAAAACCAGTGAAATGATGTATGAGGCTCTGTGTTGAATATCTCATTATCAGTGCTCATATTTCTTTTGGGTCTTGACTCGCTGTGACATTTATTTTTGGATGATAAGCTAAAAAGTTTGGTAACCGTTGCTGTAAATTATTCAGTTGTCACAAATGTTTCATGGAGTTTAAAATGCATGACTCCATGTCTGCTAAATGTTGTAAATAATTCAGAATGTTTCATTCATTTTTTAAAATACAGCAATGCATTTCCAAAAAAATTCAATCACATTCACAATTTCCCTGTCAGACAATGTTTAAATAGAAAGAATTATTAGTGAATCTGTATTCTTTTTGGTTGTCTTGTCATAGTGTTAGGGCAAATAAAATAGTATATATGTATGTATAATGCCTTCTAGCCCCCCCCCCCCCACCCCCCCCCAACACACACACACACACACACACACACACACACACACACGCACACACACACACACACACACACACACACACACACACACACACACACACACATGCTCGTTCATTAGTTCAGAACTGTGGTTGTCTTTACTTCATATCTGTAGTGGGGTTTGTACTTGGGGGTAGGTTTGAGCATTGCGAGCCATTCTCTGTGTGTGTGTGTGTGTGTGTGTGTGTGTGTGTGTGTGTGTGTGTGTGTGGAGGACCCCCTTGAAAACGAGATGTTTCATCTCAAGGGGTTAAATCTTCTTATAAAGATATGTAAATAAATAAATAAATTCATTTGCTGCTGTGGCCCTCTGGAACTCTCTCCCCCTGGGCCTGAGATCAGTGGACTCAGTGGTCTCCTTTAAATAGCAGCTGAAGACTCACCGGTTGAGGCTGGTTTTTGCATGACCTTCACCACCCTCTCCTTATTCTGCTCTTCCTACCTATTCTGCCTTTCTGGGATCCACTGATTTCCCTCTTATCTTTTCTTGTTCTCTCCCTTTTCCAACATGTTTTAACCACAAATTTTATTTTAAATTGTTTTTTTCTCATTTTAACCTCATTTTATAATAATAAAATATAATTTTTATATTTAAAAAAATTCTGTTTTCATGAAGCGCCGTGTGACTTTTATATAAAAGATAATTTTCTTTCTTTTTTCTTTTTTACTTGCTGCTCTATAGTATTAATATTTACTGTTGTTTTGAACAAGCCCAACAGCAGCATGTGTTTATCTCAGCAGTAGAACCATTATTATGTGTTTTATTTCTCAGAAGAGCCACTTCCTTTTCCAGCTCTACTCAGAGCCATTAGCTAAAAAGCAGAAGAAATGTTTCTGTCTCTCAGCCTTCTTTTGGAGCTTGGCAACAAAAACCTGCAGCAATGCCCCCACAAAGCCCAGAGAGACGTTGGTCCTGGCTGTCTCGTTCCACAGCAGACAGCTTAGCAAAGCACAGGTGTGTCTGACAGAAAGAGCTGTCACAATTTAAGTCTGAGAAAAATTTGTTAATTCTACCTAGAGGCTATTTCTCATATCAGATGTGTGAATTGACTCATCTCACTTGTTTTAGGATAGTCTGTGCTATTAAATGATGCTTTTTTGCAAATCCATCCATCACTTCCATTAAGGGCGTCAAAATGTTGCCTTTTATTGAAAAAGACATCAATCATTAAAAATTCTAGTGGGCATTTTGGAGAGATTAATAAAAGTAAAAATGGACTTTTGAAGGCTACCAATGCAGCTGGTGCATGAAATTCAAATGCCAGTTGCCCACCTTTCATAAGAATTTCAGAAAAAAATTAAATGCTTACATTGTCATGTACAAAATGCATAAAAAATGAAGACCAAACTAAAGTAAAGCTTGATGAGGTGGTCACCTGCCTGTTAGACCAGGGCACTGACACACATGAGCATTGTCAGAGGAAATGACGTCTCAAACAAAACAAGTCATGCCTAAAAATGTTTTAACCATAAGTGGCAGATGGTCTGGTGGTCACAAAAACACAAAGTGCTTTCTGTAGAATATCAAAAACAACCCTTCACTTCCAGTTTGGAGGAGGAAAAGATAGGCTTTGATACAATGGAAGTATATGTGAGCTTCAGCAGTGCTAAACACTCTGGAGGGATCTGTCATGATGTGAGGGTGGAGATGGCGGACCAAGTGTGGTGGAGGGTTCAGGAGGCAGGAAAGCAGGCACGGATGAAAAAATAAAAATGGCATAATGGTGGAACGGGAGAGACAGGACAAAACGCGCATGAACAAACAGTGATCCGACGAAGACAGCAACAAGGAGGGAGGTATAAATACACAGGGAAATCAGGAACACATGGGCAGAGTAACGAGGGACAGGTGAGAACAATAAGGTTAATCAAGGCAGGAGAGACACAGTCAGGGAGGCCGGGGCGGATCATGACAGGATCTGAGTAAAACATATCTGTCTGAAGCAGTGAGAGACAAAGTGAGGGAATGGAGACAAAAACTCAGAAAAACACTTTTGCTTGCAAATGTTTCTGAAAGTTTAGAAATCTCCAAAATTAGTTAAATGTGTGGTTTACTCATTTATTTAACACATCTGCCGTGTATTTCTAGTGTACATCAAGGCCTTATGACTTATTAAAAAATAAATAAAGCTACAATGCTCCTGTTCTGAGATGCAAAGTTTGCTGGTGCAGAGGTGGGCTGAAAACAGCAGAGTTACTCATTATTATTAATGATATGCACACACCTCACTTCTGATTGGCTAACAGAATGCATTCAACCATGATTTAATGTCACTATCACAAAGACACTCTCCACTCTCTCACTCTCACTGCAAACATCCATCCATCCATCCATTTTCAGCTGCTTATCCAGGTTCGGGTTGCGGGGGCAGCAGCCTAAGCAGGGAGGTCCAGACGTCTCTCTCCTCAGACACTTGGACCAGCTCCTCTGGGGGAATCCCAAGGCGTTGCCTGACCAGCTGTGAGACATAGGCTGTGTCTCAATTCAGGGTCTGCATCCTTCGAAGGACCCAGCCCACCCGGCCGACATGGGCTGCGTCCTCTGTCGACCGGGTAGACCGGATGTTAACGGCTGTGAATTTGGACAGGCCTAGCCTTCATGAACTCCCTCGGCGAACATTCTGTCGCCTAGCAACCGTGGAACCGCTGGGCAGAAGGCAGAAGGAACCTTAAACGATGGAGCTCGACGTTTTATTTAGCTATTTAACCCCCAGAAACTCAAAATTAGAAAACAACTGCAAAATCTTTTTTTAACCTTTCACATGTTGTTCTAGGAGGCCAGATAAACGGGCCTATTTACACATTTTAACAGCCAATAGTGTTGCAGAACTGAACAATAGGACCTATTAGCAATGTAAATGTGGTTTTAAAAAGAAAAAAAAATGGGGAAGGTTTATTCTTGTAGACTTAAATCTGATGTTGTAATATTACAACCGTGGGTCTCTGGGGGTTAATCATTTCATTGACTGTTGGAGAGCTAATTCAGAGAAAATACTTTAGACTAGCTGAGCCTGAGCAAAGATGTGATAATAGTTTTTAATACTTTCTAAGGGTCTTAATTTGACCAAAACCGATTTATCACCTTTTAAGACTTTTCAAGACCCAGCGGATACCCTCTAGTAAACAATTCTCATTTGTAAACAAAAATAAAATTCAAGAGTTTAATGCAGAACTGATTTTATTTAGATATTTCTTTTATATGTACATGTTTAATCTTCCTTAACCATTTCTTTCTAGCAAAGTAAAAAGCTGTCAAAGTTCTTCCTTCTCTCCTGTGCCCTCTGCTGCTCTGCCTCCCTCTGCAGCCTCATGTCCTCCCTGATCAGCTCCAGAAGCTGGTCATCGCTGGCACCTTCCCCTGGATGCCCATTTTCTCCAGAATAGTCTTAACAAACATGTAAGAAAAGAAACAGGAAGAGAAAAGAGGACAACGGGTTATTCCTTTCATGTTTTCGCAGATAAAAATAAACTCAAACGAGTTTTTAAAATATGAGATGTTATTGTACCTTCATGCCACAGCCGCCGAATACTTTGCTCCGGTGATCATGTGGTCCATCTCCGCCCTAAGCTTAATAAATTCCCTGGTTTTCTCTTTTGTTCCTAAAATACAAACTTCTATTAAAATCAGGGGGAAAACGTAGCGGGAGAAGTACGACACCGAGCGCGGCCGAACATACGAGCCGAGACCGCAATACAAGCACTTTTACTGTAACATTTCTAACTAAAATAACGTTCATGTATCACCAAAAGTCCTAAACCTAACAGTTTTCAAGTTTATACTGACATTTATATGCGCAATCCTCTCCGACAGCTCCCGCTTCACTGTCCGCCATTGTTTTTAAGTTTTTCTGCCGGCCGGCCCGCAAGGCATCTTGGGAAATGCTACCTGTTGAAGGATACACCCGACCCATCCTTCATTCAGGCGAAAAGAAGGCCGGATTCGTCGACCGCATTTGAAGGAGTCTTCGAATTGGGACAGGCCTAGTCGCGGCGCTGTGACGTAACCGGCCGACGAATCCGGCCGACGTAGGATGCAGACCCTGAATTGAGACACAGCCACAGTCACTTCAGCGTGACCTGGGTCTTTCCTTATGCCTCTTCCGAGGCATCCAGGAGGCATCCTGACCAGATGCTCGAGCCACCTCAACTGGCTCCTCTCAATTTGGAGGAGCAGCGGGTCTACTCCGAGCCCCTCCCAGATGATCGAGCTTCTCACCCTTTCTCTAAGGGAGAGCCCAGCCACCCTGGGGGGAAAACTCATTTCGTCCGCTTGTGTCTGCAATCTCCTTCTTTTGGTCACTACCCAAAGCTCATGACCATAGGTGAGGATAGGAGCAAAGATCGACCGGTAAATTGAGAGCTTTGCCTTCTGGCTCAGCTCTCTCTTCACCATGACAGATCGGTACAATGCCCGCATCACTGCAGATGCAGCACCAATCCGCCTATCGATCTCATGCTCCATCTTTCCCTCACTCGTGATCAAGACCCCGAGATACATAGACTCCTCTACTTGGAGGAGACAAACATTTCCTATGGCCGGGCACAAGCCAAGGTGTGTTGGGCCATGAATGCAAATTTGCAATGTGACATAGGGATTTTTTTCTAATCCTAGCATTTCACCATTTTCTATCAGTAGCTAATGCAGGAGATAGGGGTAGAAGACTGTTTTCATGTTCAGTCTGCATGAAAAGTGACCCATTTTAATCAGAGTTTGGTGGCAGGAGTATCTCATCTCTGCTTTTTGCAGATGATGTGGTCCTCCTAGCTTTGTCCAGCTCTGACCTTCAGCTCTTGCTGGGTAGGTTCGCGGCCGAGTGTGAACTGGCTGGGATGAGGATCAGCACCTCCAAATCTGAGACCATGGTTCTCGACCGGAAAAGGGTGGCTTGCCAACTCCGGGTCGGGGGAGAGGTCCTACCTCAAGTGGAGGAGTTTAAGTATCTCGGGGTCTTGTTCACGAGTGAGGGTAGGAGGGATCGGGAGATCGACAGGCGGATTGGTTTGGCATCTGCAGTGATGCGGACGCTGAGCCGATCTGTCATGGTGAAGAGGGAGCTGAGCCAGAAAGCCAGGCTCTCGATTTACCGGTCGATCTACGTCCCAATCCTCACCTATGGTCATGAGCTTTTGGTAATGACCGAAAGAACGAGATCGCGGATACAAGCAGCCGAAATGAGTTTCCTCCGTAGGGTGGCCGGGCTCAGCCTTAGAGATAGGGTGAGGAGCTCGGACATTCGGGAGGGACTCGGAGTAGAACCGCTGCTCCTCCGGATCGAAAGGAGTCAGTTGAGGTGGTTTGGGCGTCTGGTCAGGATGCCCCCTGGACGCCTCCCCGGGAGGTGTTTCGGGCATGTCCTGCCGGCAGAAGGCCCCCGGGTCGACCCAGGACACGTTGGAGAGGTTACATCTCCAATCTGGTCCGGGAACGCCTTGGGGTCCTGACGGAGGAGCTGGTGGAGGTGGCTGGGGAGAGGGCGGTCTGGAGCTCCCTAGTTGGGATGCTGCCCCTGCGACCTGGACCCGGACAAGCAGAGGAAGATGATGACGATAAAATTCAAAACACTTTTTTTTTCAGTCAACCACACCTTTAGGTGGAATAATTATCAAAAGTAATAACTGAGTGTAAAAAAAAAAACAAGCTGGGTTTTCTGACACCTTTGTCTGCTGTATATTTAAATTGTTAGCAGTCTTTTACAAATGACATCAACAACATTCAGTAAGCAATGTTCAAAATGTACAACACTACAACTCTCATCAAGCTGCACATTTTTGTGGATTTTTTATGAGAATGAGAAAAACTGAATATCCTCTCAGAAATGGAGGAGTCAGAGGTCAGGTGAGGGGCTTTATTGTGCTTCATGCAGCAAAATGTTTAGCTACAATGAATTGACATCACCTCCTGGGACGAGTGTGTGCAACATATCCGCAATGATGCAGAAACAAACTGAACAACTCTCAATGAAATCCACCTTATTGCGCTGAATTTCACCCACCGTGCTCGCTACATGGGTCAGAATTAAACAGACATCCTAAAATCACACAAGCTGCCTTCATGGAAATTTGCACTGAGCTTTTCTTCCAAACCAACTTAAGCCATATTGGTGTGCAGAGGAATAACGAGCCTGTGTCTGCAGATCTGCACGGGTCTGGACTGTCATCAGCAACATTCTGTCACGCATGTTCTGCTGAAGTTTAATTTAGCTGCAGATTAAAGCCAAATGCACTGGAATTTATTCTCCACATGAAACCTTTGTTTCTCAAGTGAATAATATCATCCCAGCATGTTCTCATGTTCAGCAGAGCTTTGTCAGTTAGGCACTTTTCATCACATGTTGTCTTAGAACTTCAGTTAAATGTTTGCTTATAAAAATATTTTCTCTATATTACTTTAATGTTTCCACAGCTCTAAAATATGGCTTTACATCTAATGCAGCATTTCTTCTGTCCTCTGAGAACGTTTGTCCATCCATCCATCCGTCCATCCATCCATCCATCCATCCATCCATCCATCCATCCAACCATCCATCCATCCATCCATCCATCCATCCATCCATCCATCCATCCATATTCTTCCACTTATAAAACAAATTCCACAGTCATTTCTTTAACATATATTTTTCTGCACTGAGCCAGTCTTTTTGTAAGTGTGTTCAGTTGAACTTAAATATGGTGCATTATTCAATAGTTATTCCAATGTTTTCAAGCTTTCCAAAAATATATCCTATCATTTATCCTAAATATAGCAAATATGCAAATACTTGTACGAGGGGCAGCTTTTCAAAACTGCATGGTTTAATGTGCCACTCTGGAACGTGCTGCTGTCTTTTTACAAGCAGCATTCTGGATCTGTTTCTGTTGCTGTAGCACAAAACAGCCAACAGTGATGACAAGTGATGAGAGAAGAAGCACATCTATTAAGTTGACAACATTGCCTTTGAAAAGCACAAGTCAAGGTTTTTGCAACCTTGAATGCTGATCAGATAAAAGTCTGCCCTAAGAAGAGACGTACACTGTCTATTAGCAGCTGGTTATTGGATGGCCAGTGTGTAAACTAGCATCAGAGTTTTTATTTATCCATGCGCGCCACAGTTGTGTTAAGGCCACCACTTTGTTTCAGGGGGCCAAACGGGCAATTGCAGTCAGGTTTGTTACTCTGAAGGCGACCTCCAAACCTGCCACAGTCTTTAGAGAATGATTCATTTATGTATTCAAATCTTCTTATGTTTCTCCTTTTAAAATCAAAGCTCTCAGTTCTTGCAAGGTCACTTTCACCACAATTCCTCCATAATGCAAATGTTATGGTTATGCAGGTTGACTGATGAGAATCAAATCAATTCAACTCAGCAAATCCTGTGAAAGTGAAGTTGTTAAAGTAAACTACTGTTTTCAGCACCTGTGCTAAAACGCAGCAGTCTTTAGGGCTGAATAAGTAATTTAATTGCATTGCGAACCCCAAACCCGCTCCTGTGTTTAAAGTTTGGGGTCATATGAACTCTAGTTGAAATTTTGAGTTAGAGCGGATTGTTCCGTTTGCTGGAAAGAGCCCAGAACTGGGATCCACGCTTTTGACCAATCATGATCCAGCCACATTATTGTAGAGCCACAACGTTTCAAACATTGTGCTTTTTTGCAACTCTTCTTATGTAAGCATGAATAAAACAGGGAAAATTCATTCAGCTGACAGAGAAAGGTATGGTAATTAACAAAGAGAAATTGCCATACATCCCAAGTTTGGGTCATAAGTTTTTCTCTTCTGTTTGGATATCAATTATAATGATTTTATTAATCCTTCAGATCAAACATAATTAATGTTTGAAATAATCTTTAAAATCTCACATGGAACTAAACTCAACCAAATTTCCAACTCACCCACACATGCGCGCGCACGCACACACACACACACACACACACACACCTAAGGAAAATTTAGACAGACCAATGAAGTCATGTTTTTGGACTGTGGGAGGAAGCTGGAGTACCCGGAGAGAACCCACGCATGCACAGGGAGAATACGCAAACTCCATGCAGAAAGATCCCAGGCTGGGAAGCGAACCCAGGACCTTCTTGCTGCAAGGCAACAGCTCTAACCACTGCGCCACTGCGCAGCCCCACATTTGCACAAATATTGAATGTTTCGGTTCACGCAGGTCCTCATTCTGCCAACATTATGACACCTTTTGCCCCCACCTCCTTAGAACTCACAGCTTTTTCATGTGCAAAAGCTGAGGTGTTCTTTTGTTTGGTGATAAAAGTAATCACAGTTGTTAGTAAACCAAACACCTTAGATCTTAGTGTAGTGGGATTAGTTCACCTGCCACCAAGTAACTGGGCGACCTATCACCGGTGGAGGTGCTTATATGAGGAGAGCCTGGGATGGCGCTGGTGCTCTCTTTGCTTTGGTTCAACTTACACTTCCGCTTACTCGGTGAGGTGTGTTTGTGCACAGGACTCCTGTGTGTCGGATTGAACTGTTACATGTGGTCCACCTTGAGAAACTGAGCGCTTCTCCTTAGGTGTTTCATAAATGTGATTAAGGAAGTTGTGGATCTCCACGGAATACTCTGTTGTTCTGCCTATCTTCTGCTCTGGTTCTGTTTGGGTTTTATTTGGCTGGCTTTTGTTGCGTTGTCCTGAACCACCGTGCCCTGTTCCACATTGCCCATCTCGCATTGAGGGTGTCCCAGCTGTTCTGATGAGCCCTGGTGGTCTACCAGTGCCTCCTGCTATGTTTTATGTTCATCCTCTGTTCACTCCGGATCACCCTGGTCTGTTAGGACTCATGGCTCCAGCGCTGACACACATGTGAGACTGCTGTCAATAGGCCTGCTAGGACGCTCCAGCGGTGCGCACAATAAGGAACTGAAGCATATGAATCCAGCAGGGCTTAAGGAATGGTAAAGGCCTAGTGGAAAGGCGTGCTCTTAGGTATGTGATTGTGGGTGTGCAGAAACTTGTGCAAGGGATAACTTGCATTGGGTAATTTGTATGTTTTTAGAGACACCAATGTGTTTTATCTTTTGTTACAGGCTGAGAGCTGCAGGTGCATGGTGGCAGGAAGGTCTTTAGGTGGCGGTTCGTCTTTGTGTGTGTGCTGTGTCCAAGGTTTCCTTCACTCCTGAACGCAGACTCACGAGTGCTTGTTCCTTTTGATTTAGTTGGTTTTGCTTTATGGGGCTCTGCCTCCTAGTCATAGACGGGTCCCCACGGTTAAGCCTCAGCCTGGATATTTTAGTAGTTTTAGAAATTTGTTTCAACAAATTTTGATAGAGCTTTTATTTTAACTGAGGTTTTATTTGTTCAATGAACTGTAATTATAGTTTAGAACCATGTCTCTCCTTACTTTGTAGAGTGGACTTGTGTGTCCTTTAGTTCCTGGTATTATCATGTAGTGTTGTTAGATTGTAACTAAATGACAAACTCCTAATCTTGGAGCAAGACCTCTTTTGGAAGATTTTAATAGTTGCCCATGCCACATTAGTGAATGCATGTGTCTCATTCATTTTAATAATTTATTTTCCTAATTTTTGCTTTCTGAAGAAGAAAAATCTCAAACATACAAATAGAAAAGGACGAGGCGTAATGCATGGCTTTCAGAGCAAATCTGGAGCTCTGCTTAGACATTAGAGCCCAACGTGTAAACCAGTTTGCTCATAGTTGTGTAACTACTAATATGACATTATAATACTTTTCTAATATTCCATGTTTTAAATTCTTAGCAAAGATCAAAACACAACAGCAAAACACGACATTAAAACACTGGAACATTTGAAAGAGTTTTTTTTTTATTGAGAATGATGTGTTTTGTATAGAATGAGTTATTTAAAAACATTGCTTTTTTTACCTGGTTTTGTTGGTTTCTATTAGTCCCAGCAGCCTGTGGTCTTGGTTTTTTTTCCTTTCATCCTTGATGTTTTTGAGAAGAGAGCGCTCCTTGTTCTTGGCAGTGAACCAGACAGCTACAGAGCTTGAAGGTCTGACAACACGACAAACCATGACAACCAGGCTCAGGCTTTGGCTGGGGCTGTGATTACTGTTCAGTTTAGTAGAAATGATCACACAACAGAACCCAACACCTACGCCTAATGAAAATGCAAGCACTAAAATTGTTTTTTGCTGTTTGATTCAATTCGTGTTGTAATAATTCTGTCCGTCGTTTCATGAGGAAATGAAGGCCAGAGATAAACAGAAACTCCTATTCTGAGCCCCCAGAATAGGAAAGTGGCTCTGATAGATTACAGGAACAACTAAATAGATCTCTGTCCAGAACAGGGATGTTATAGGATCAGCTAAGGTACTGAGGAGAACCTCCGAAGCTCCCAGGCCTCCCAGTGGTTCCCAAAGTCAGGGTTGGGACCTCATTCTAGTCACCAAGAGCTAAATAGGGGGTCTTGAAATTATTTCCGAATAAAAATAAATAAACCCACAATCACTTCAGCTATATTTCTGGCATGATTGTTACAGAAACCCAACTAAATTGCCATTGATGTTATGAACTTGGATGGAGGCCCCATAAGGACAACAAAACACAGTAAAAAGTTTTTATTGAACAGTTTTGGTATTTGTTACCAAAAATCCCAAAAGATGTCAGGGGCTTGGTCAGGTGGAAGCATGGGTCAAAGCAGTGAGGGATAAGAGGAGACAGGTGAGAGGCTTGAAGTCAGAAGACAGGTCCGAGGTCAAAAATCCAGGAAATCCAATAACGAGGCAGGGATCCAAACAGGGGAAATGCAAGGCAGAAATCCGGGAGTCAGAACAGCGTTGAGGTCCCAGAGGGCTGGAGAATCTACTTGCTGTGGCATTCAATAATCTGGCAGGGAACTGGTGGCTGGCTGGGGAATATATAGCTGGTGGGACAGGTGAACAGGATGACATGATTACAGGGTGCAGGTGTGGTGAATTAGGTGGATGAAGGCCTGGCTGAGGAGGCAGAGGAGGATGGC
This sequence comes from Nothobranchius furzeri, assembly GCF_043380555.1. NCBI lineage: Eukaryota > Metazoa > Chordata > Actinopteri > Cyprinodontiformes > Nothobranchiidae > Nothobranchius > Nothobranchius furzeri. The sequence continues at coordinate 34,895,714 of NC_091746.1, forward strand.
AAGCTGGGAGACATGACAATTAATGAATATAAGTGAAGATGAGCTGAAGTGTTTTTCTGTATTCCTTGAATTATTTAGCATTTTAATCATGTTTGTATTGTAAAATCAAAGATAGCTGGGGTTGCATGTGTAGAAAATAGCTATTTTGTGTATCTGAAAAGTTTGGGAACCACTGTCAGGAAGACGACCTGAGATTAAGGAGAAAAGTGCAACCACTCATGTGAAAGAAAGGGTGAGCTGATATCTTTTTGCAAATAATTTTTCTCAGTCATCCAGGAAGTGATCATGTTGCGAGTTTTAATTTAAAACAACTTGACTGGACAAGTCCAGTAGTGTTCAGCTGCTTTACATGGTAATGGTCGGCACTCATAGCGCCTTTCTGTGTCAGAGGACTCCAAAGCACATTAGTGAGTCATTCAGCCATGACTTCCAGCTGGGACGATTTCACTGCTACACACTCCAAACTTCACAGAGTGTGCAAAAAGTTAAGTAAACATTTAACATTCTTAATGCTAGGCTAGCAGAGATAGCTGGGTCAAAAATCGATACTAGTCATAGGGCCACCCATTTCAATCATTTTGAATTTTTGATTCAAAAAAAGGAGCATGCGGCCTGCGTGTAGCAGCTGTTCCCTTGCTAAATGTGTGTGTGTGTGTGTGTGTGTGGGGGGGGGGGGGGGGCTGCCTCAGAAAGGATTAGCAGCAGATTTGTGATCTTCAATTGCTGTTAATTACCGATACTTGGTGAAACTCCATTCTGCAGTAGAAACCTTGCGGATATTTGACCGCAGTGGACCAGCTAATCCCCGAAGTCTCCATTAGCTAGACTCGGTTAGCTTACATAGCTCGAGTTTCGGTACCAAGCTGTAGCGTTAATAAACTAAAGGCTGTTGCTATTCAGCTTATGTTTTATTTCCTAAGAAAGATCAAACAAATTAATGAATGAACTTTACATGCATGTATACATATACGGATATATGTATATAATAGATGTAAATTCATACACCAACTTGCTTGTAGTGATGGGAATTCCGGCTCTTTTTAGAGAGCCGGCTCTTTCGGCTCCCAAGTGGCTCCTCAGATTTTCTGTTGCATAGAGTCCATTTATAACCAAAGTAACACAAAACTATATGTAAAATGATTTACTAATCTAAAAAAATGCAATATGTCAAATATTTATCATTTATATGGATTTAATAACTGAACACTTTAAGAAATCTCCACTTTCCGACTGCTGGCGCTCATTTTCTCGCCATCTTTGTCGCACTCTCCTCTCTTGCTCGCCTTTTTCCTCCTCATTCCCTCTCGTCTCCCTCCACCCGCATGTGCTCTGCTGTGTGTCTGAGTCTGATCCTCCCTCTTCCCCGCCCCTATTGCTCTGTGTGTAGACAGTCTGGACACGCAGTTACACATGTTGACCAATCGCCTGTAGCTTTCACCAAAGCGGGGGGGTGGGGGGGTGGAGGGGAGGGGACGGCTCCCAATGAGCCAGTTCCCGTCGTTCACTTCAAAGAGCCAGCTCTTAGAGCCGGTTCGTTCGCGACCGACACATCACTGCTTGCTTCGTCTATGTTTAATCAAAAGATTAATATTTAATTTTAAAGGTTTAATTTAATAGCAAAGTTATTTATTAATTCAGAAGATCTAAAGATCTTTGTTTGTTCAGTGATCAATATACACCCACTCTGTGTTTATTTCAACAAGTTTAAAAAGTTAAGAAATGTATTACTAAACAATTTAATACGTGACAATTTATAAAAGCTTTGGTATTAAATACTTTGGTATTAAATAGCAACCCTGTGAATGGCTGAATCTAAGCTAATGCAATGTTCTCAGAATGTGTATCTTGAGCGAAGACACGTTCTGGGTAGAAAGAATTTGGTTTGCAGATAAACTAAAGTTGTTCTTATTAAGAGCATTCAGACGCAATCTTGTGTTCTATTTCACCGTTCAGATGACCCTCTGTTCAGATCCGAAAGTCAAGGGAGGGTGTTGATCAGCCTCTGGGTACTCGGTCCGGTAGGGAAGACCAGTGGTACCGACTCTCTGTTTCTAGAGATGCTGCAGGCACACAGGTGTGGAATTGGTTTGCGTCTGAGCAGATTCTTAAGGAATCTCGTAGCATCAGCTTTGTTCTGCAGGTGTTGTTTGTTGTGTTGTAGCAACTCTGCCAGCGTGACAGAGATTGCTTGTTGGTTAAAGAGCGTTGGGTGGCCATCCCAACTTCTCTAGAACTCACTCTGTTTTATAATATGGGCATTTCCTGGACTACGAATCAGGTTTTGACATGTAGAGATTTTTATATACCTCAGAAGCCTGCCTTCCCAAGATAGAAAGCTCTGGTGTTATGGAAAAAGACGTGAGTGCAGTTAACCTTAACCTGATTTACTGTGCCCTGTATGATTGTGTATAAGTGCACCTGATCTTCTTGTCACTGTTAAACATTACTGATTATCATAAATAATAATTATTATTAACCAAAGAATAATAATTCATTTCAGTAATTAAACACCGTTAAAATGAACCATGATGATTTTTTATGAACATTGTAATAGACAGTGAAAAGAGTTTATTAAAAATGATTCTTTTAAATCTTGAAGTCTCCTTCGTCTTGCGGATGGAACAGCAGTCAGATAAAGGCAGTCAGATTAAAGGGGTGATAGACAGACATTTAGTGTCCTGTGAAAGAAACACTGTAGATTGTCGTAGCAGCCAGGATCAAGGTGACCCAGGCTGTGTCTCTGATCTGAGGGTCAAGAATCAGGCCATTCAGTGATGCTACAAAGCCAACCCCACCCACATGTGTTATTTCAGCCCATCTTTGACCAAGCAGTGTTATGTTAAATGAACACAAATGCGCAGTATTTCCCCCCATTCAACCGGCAAAGTAAAGTACAGAAATATAATTTTACATACCGATAAAATAATAGAGACTTCTTGGATGATCTCTTAGCGGAATCAATACCACAGCTTTCCCTTTGTCCAAATAAATCCATGATTAACATGCAAACACGAATACACAGAGAACACAACTAAAATTCAGAGAAAGAAATGGGCAAACACCTATTAATGTGAGACCCAGGCTGAGGCCTTCTACGGAGCTAGCCGCTCGCTACACATACTACTCACGCCATTTGCTAGTCTGCTTCTGTCGGCCGTAGTTACACCCATCTACTTCTGATGCTCAGGCTGCCTGTCAATCAAATTTAAATATTCATCCTTTCAAGCACTAAATTACACCTGAATGAAGAGTTACATAAAATTAATTCCCGACTGTAAACTTGCTCTATTAAACCTGAAATAGATTTTTCTGCTGTGAAATTGTCCTTTTTAACATGGGAGTCAATGTAAATTTGCTCTCTTTTGGATACAGCCCTTAGCGCAGGGGTGTCACATTCAAACTCATGCGGGGCCGAAATGAAACTCTGGGACGGAGTCGAGGGCCAAACTTAATATTTTTGAAAAAGTGATGGCAAATTTGCACATTTTCTTTATCAAAATATATGCAATTTTGAACCTTTAAATTTGGAAACAAACATATTTCTGCATTAACACTGAATGTGGAATAATAAAATTACACACGAGCAAGTCAGTTTTAAATAAAAGGCATCAGTGGTATTCATTACTTGTGGTATAATCAGCATTTTTTAAATCTATTCAAGATTTATGTTTTCTTATTTATTCATTTTTTAATTTTATTCTACCTTTTTTTCTCCTGTAATAAGTGTCATCGCTGCTGTGACATCTAGCTTTCTCCACTGAGGAACAATACTGGGATTTTCTATTCTATTCATCTGTCTGCAGCCTTTCCACTTCCTGTTTACTGTAGGTTAAATCTTTTCTCACGTGCCAACAACAAAATAAAAATATCATTTTATCTTAATTGAAAATGCAACATCTCACCTGTTAACTTTCATGTTTTGGAGCAGAAAAAGAGCATAAAACCAACATATTTAAAGCTCAGTTTGCTCGACTGGTTTACTGTGATGCTCACCTGTTCCAGCCAGATACCTGCATCATGGGGTTGATCTGAGCTGAGGAGGAGACTCCTGTTGTTTTGTTCATCTTCATCATAATAATGACAACATTAGATGACAATAGGTGCTCACATAGGTTTGTGCTGATGAACATGTCTGAGCAGCTTGACCACGTTGTTGTGTGTCGGGGAGGAAACACAACGACAGCAACCACGGAGTCATGCTGGTTTGAGCGTGTCGTTGCTCGCTGGAGTTATATCAGCTGTGTCTGGACGTTAGTTGGAAAACTTTCTCTTTCAGTCGTGAACATATTACTGAGCGGCTAGAATCTTCGTTTCTGGGCTTCAACGTCAGAAAATAGCTGAGTGAACTCTGTGCTGAGTGAGAGGAGTGTTTAGTTTGTCCGAGACAGCGGAGCTGCAGACACCGGCAGCAGACGCTGGAAAAAAACACAAAGGAGGGGGCGCGTTGGCTCCGCGCTAATGCCGCAAAGCATCATGGGAGTTGAAGTCTTTGCAGTAAAATCGGCTAGTGGGCCAGTTTTAATATATAATTGATATTTATCTTGCGGGCCACATAAAAATGCTCCGCGGGCCTTGTGTCTGACACATGTGCCTTAGCGGATGAGGGTGGAACTGCAATTTTCGGCACTTCCGTGTTGGGATCAGTTCTGGGTGCCGGGGTTCCCACTTGTCAAGGACGCACAAAACTACGTGTGTCTAGCTCATGAAAAGTAGCCGTTAAAGTGCAAAAACAACATAGTTAGTGTTAGGGCTGCAACAACGAATCGATAAAATCGATGAAAATCGATTATTAAAAGCGTTGGCAACGAATTGCGTCATCGATTCGTTGTGTTGCCCCCCCCCACCCCCCCACCCCCACCCCCGCTGTTGCGCGAACACCGGAGCAAGTCAGATCAGCGCGAGGGAGAGCCGGCAGGTGTTTCGAAGAGGAACATGGCAGAAGTAGCGAGACCCAAAAAAGTAAAAACTTCTGAAGTTTGGGAGCATTTTCAGTTAAATCAGGCGATGACATTTGTTACCTGCAACGTTTGTAGGTCAGACTTAGCATGGCACGGGAGTACTACGGTGATGATGCAGCATCTTAAATGCAAGCATGTCAGAATCATCAGTGAGGAAGGAGAGAGCTCGGTGTCCGGGTAAATTAAAACCTTTTCAAAAGTGATTCACTTAAGTCCCGCATTATTACACAGGCTAGACATGCCCTAAGCTAGTAAAAAAAGTATATAAAATCGTAAGTGCAGCGCTTATTAGATAAACGGGGGTGGGGGGTCTTTCCGTAGACTTGCGCTGCTGCGAACCGGTTCCACCATCACATTCCCGCAGAAACTGGTTGATCACACCGGGGCCAGACTACTAACATGTGGCTTTACAACCACAATGTCCTCAGAAGCGAAAACACTTTTAAAAGGGAGGGGGGTGTCCTAACTGTTGCTGTAGGCGTGTTGTGAGAGTGCAGTTATATCAGAATCAGAATCAGAATCAGAAAAGGTTTATTGCCATTGTCAATGAACAAGCAGTTCACAAACTAGGAACTTGTTTCGCTACTAATGTGCCACATATAACATGAATAATAAATTTCAGAAATAGAATAAGTAGAATAAAATATAATAAAACTAGCTTAAAACATTCAGCTATAAAAAAGGCAGGTAGTGGTAACATGGCCGATAACGTGACGTAGTGTCGAGTACAGAAGACGAGCATGGTTGTGTGATTATAAGCTATTTACAAGTCTAACGGCAGATGGAAAGAAGCTGTTCTTATGGCGGGAGGTTCTGGTCTGGATGGACCGTAACCTCCTGCCTGAGGGAAGCGGCTCGAAAAGTCTGTGTCCCGGGTGAGAAGGGTCAGCTGCAATCCGGCCTGCACGCCTCCGAGTTCTGGAGACGTACAGGTCCTGGAGAGATGGAAGGCTGCAGCCAATCACCTTCTCAGCGGAGCGCACAATGCGCTGCAGTCTATGTTTGTCCCTCACCGTGGCTCCAGCGTACCACACAGTGATGGAGGAGGTGAGGATGGACTCAATGATGGCCGTGTAAAACTGCACCATCATCTGGGTCGGCAGCTTGGCCTTTTTCAACTGCCGCAGAAAGTACATCCTCTGCTGGGCCTTTTTGATCAGGGAGCTGATGGATGGCTCCCACCTAAGGTCATGTGTGATGGTGGTTCCGAGGAAGCGGAAGGAGTCCACAGTGGTGACGGGGGTATCTGTCAGGACGAGGGGGAGAGATGGGGCTGTGACTTTCCTGAAGTCCACAATCATCTCCACTGTCTTCTGAGCATTGAGCTCCAGGTTGTTGCTGCTGCACCAGTACGCCAGCTGTTCCACCTCCCTCCTGTAGGCGGACTCATCACCGTCAGAGATGAGCCCAACGAGGGTGGTGTCGTCCGCAAACTTGATCAGTTTAACGGAGTCATGGCTCGAGGTGCAGCAGTTTGTGTACAGGGAGAAGAGCAGAGGAGACAGTACACAGCCCTGTGGGGATCCTGTGCTAATTGTCTGAATGGTGGAGACATTCTTCCCCAGCCGCACGCACTGCCTTCGGTCCGTCAGGAAGTCAGTGATCCACCTGCAGGTGGAATTGGGTACGTTAAGCAAGGAGAGATTGTCCTGGAGCAGAGCAGGGAGGATGGTATTGAACGCAGAGCTGAAGTCCACAAACAGGATCCTAGCATAGGTTCCCGGGGAGTCCAGGTGCTGCAGGATGAAGTGGAGGGCCAGGTTGATGGCGTCGTCTACAGACCTATTAGCTCTGTATGCGAACTGCAGAGGGTCCAGGAGGGGGGAGGTGAAGGACTTGAGATGAGGGAGGACCAGGCGCTCAAAAGACTTCATGACTACAGACGTCAGCGCCACAGGCCTGTAATCATTCAGTCCAGTGACATGGGGTTTCTTAGGCATAGGAACAATGGTGGACAGCTTAAAGCAGGCTGGAACATGGCAGGACTCCAAGGAGATGGTAAAGATGTCCGTGAAGATTGGAGACAGTACCTCTGCGCAGTGTCTCAGGGTTGCGGGGGAGACACCGTCCGGGCCCGGGGATTTCCGAGGGTTTTGCTTACGGAAAACCCTGAGCACATCCTTTTCTTTCACTGAGATGGCAATGGAGGGGGAGGGGTGGTCAGCGGGGACTGTACTATTCACAGTGGTGAAAGTGGTGGGGGAGGCATGTGACACCAGAGTGGCTGAAGAAACCTGTGCAGTAGGGGGTGTGGGGGATGGGTGTTGCACTTCAAACCTTGCATAAAAGGAGTTGAGTCGTTCAGCCAGTTGTAGGTCGTCAGCAGCATGTTGGGCTCTGGGCTTGTAGTTTGTGATTTGCCTGAGCCCTCTCCAAACAGAGGCGGAGTCATTGTTAGAGAACTGCTCCTTTAGTCGCTTGTTGTACAGAGATCTCGCCTTCTTCAACTCTTTTGAGAACCTGTACTTAGCGCCCTTGTAGCTCTCTCTGTCCTTAGCTCTGTGAGCTGCTTCTTTCTCCCTCCTCAGCTCCCTCAGTTTGGGTGTGAACCAGGGCTTATCGTTGTTAAAAGTGGCCCTGGTTTTAGTTGGAATAATGCTGTCCTCACAGAATTTTATGTATGATGTCACAGTGTCTGTATATTCATCCAAGTTGTCTGTGGCAGATCCAAACACGTTCCAGTCTGTTGTGTCCAGACACACGCGAAGCTCCTCCACAGCCTCGCAGGTCCACTTTTTAGTAGTCCTCACTGCAGGCTTGGAGAGCTTCAGCCTCTGCCTATATGAGGGGATGAGGTGAATCATGGCGTGGTCTGAGAAGCCGAGAGCAGCACGCTGCACGGCTTGATAAGCTCCACTGACTGTGGTGTAGCAGTGATCCAGCGTGTTCTGCTCTCTTGTCGGGCATTTAACAAACTGTCTGTACTTAGGCAATTCCTGGCTCAGATTTGCCTTGTTAAAGTCCCCGAGTATAATAACTAGAGAGTCCGGAAAGGTCTGTTCCACACTTAGGATCTGCTCCGCGAGCGCACGTTGTGCCTCGCGCACGTCCGCGCACGGCGGGATGTAAACAGAGGCCAGAATGAATTAAGCGAACTCACGTGGGGAGTAGAATGGCTTACAGTTTATGAAGAGGAATTCCAGGGCAGGAGAACAGTGCTGGGAAATCACAGTCACATCCGAACACCAGGCATTGTTGATGTAGAAGCAGACACCTCCACCTTTTGTCTTTCCTCCGGATAAGACCCGCTGTCTGTCGGCGCGGATGAGCTGGAATCCCTCCAAATGGAGCGCGCAGTCCGGGATCTGCTCGCTGAGCCATGTTTCCGTAAAGCACAAGACAGAAGAGGAAGAAAAGTCTCTGTTCCGTCTCATCAGCAACGCCAGTTCATCCGTCTTGTTACTGAGTGAGCGGACATTTGAGAGGAAGATCCCAGGTAAGGGCGTACGTGAGCCGCGTCTCCGTAGACGCACGAGCACTCCCACACGTTTACCTCTTCTACGGCGTCTCACTTTCTTAATAAAAAAGTGGACCAAATCCACCACACTCACTAAAAAAACTGGAAGTAGGTCCGTCGGTGTTGATGATCTGACGCTTAGAAGCTCTTCACGGGTGTAAGAGCACGCTGACACACAATTAACAGACAAAAACAAACAAAACACGACGCACGTTAGCACCAGGGCGACCATCCTCAGCGCCATCTTGGTCTGGTTAATACTGGTTAATACTGGTTAATGTGTTTTTGGGTTCAGTTGCTTTCATGTGGCCTAATGTGAGTCTATTTAAAATGTTAAGTTGTTTGGTGATGTTTCGGAAATGGAATTTGGGATCATTGGAATGATCAGCCGCATTTCTTGATGTGACTTTATGGCAGTTGCCCAGGGCATCATCACAAGGAGGGCGGCATTCATTTACTTTTGTTTTATTTGGTATTTTTTCAGTCATTTTTGGTGCTGATGATTAATTTTGATTAATTCACAGCCTATGTTTAATTACATTTAAAAATTAGTCATTTGACATCCCCAGTTATAATAAATGTCTACAGATGATATCAAACAAGACAGATGAGAATTGCCTGAAGCTGTTTAACTTGGACCAAGCATTTTAGGTCACAGATAGGTGTAGCTTAGGGTCTCTGTCTATACACCTTATCCTCCCTTGCTCATCCCCTTCCAAAGTATTCTGAAGGCTTCATTTCTGTTTTTTCATTTTTTGAAAAATGAGGCAGAAAGAGGTGTTGTCTGGCGAACCGCATGGTACACATGGAAGGGGCTGGGTGGAGTCAACACTTTCTCACTTGCTATGCTAAAAGTTCATGTTGTGTCATAATAGGCTGACTTTATTCTTTATGATCTCCAGGGGAAAACAACAAACACTGACCAGCTTATTATTGTCAAGCAAATCATGCACACCTCAACAAGCAGCAGTCATCACAAATAGCAGCTGTGAGACATTTTAGGTGATAGCATGTTGTTTTTCTGCTATTGAACTGTTTTCTAATAATGTTGTGTTTAATAAAGTGAAGGAATGAGAGAAAAAAAAAACGTTTCCCTAGCAGTTTAAAAAATGTCCCCATGTAATCCGATTAATCGATTAATCGTGTTGAGACCCCATCCGATTCATCGATTATCCAAATAATCGTTTGTTGCAGCCCTAGTTAGCGTAATATATACGTGCTGTCTCACATGGAAATTTCATGTGTATTTGGCATTTTTGGCTGAGGCCAGACTAGTCTCAGTTCGTTCACCTAGTTGTTTATAGGCAGCTAAGACCTTGGGTTAACCAGTGCCCCAGGGAGAGGGGGTTGACCGAGTCACAGCACAGACAATGCTTTAGTTTTTCATGCACAATTGTTTGAAACCTTTGAAGAGTAACATGTCATGATGATCACTACCAGTATACTTTAATACTTTTATTATAAATGTTATCATCACTCTGGCGTTTATCTTGCTAACAGTTGTAGCCTAACAAACATCATCTCTGTAGCTGGCACTTTCGGATACAGACTGGCTCCGTGTTTACGTGTTTATAAGGAAATAAAAATGGCCAAATACTGTAAAACTGATATGATTTATTTAAATCTGTTGTCATCGTCATCGTCTTCCTCTGCTTTTCTGGGTCCGGGTCACGGGGGCAGCATCCCAACTAGGGAGCTCCAGACCGTCCTCACCCTGGCCACCTCCACCAGCTCCTCCGGCAGGACCCCAAAGGGTTCCCGGACCAGATTGGAGATGTAACCTCTCCAAAGTGTCCTGGGTCGACCCGGGGGCCTCCTGCCGGCAGGACATTGCCCGAAACACCTCCCCAGGATGGCGTCCAGGAGGCATCCTGACCAGATGCCCAAACCTTTTTTTTTTTTTAACGTGTCCTGTCTGGCTGTGAAGCAAGCAGAATTGATGTCTGAATGCTGGTGACAAGCCTTACAGATTTATTCTCAGGTGGAGCATCAAAGCGTTTGCTTTTAATGTCACGCCTGATACTTAAAACTTTATTGTTATTGTTGTTGAATGCTTTGTAATTCCGACCAGACACGGAGACAGAGGTGAAAGAGAAAGGAAAAGAAAAGGTGGGGAGAGAGAGAGAGAAGGGGGGGGGGGGGGGGGTCCACAAAAATAAACAAAAATGAACAAGAGTCTGCTTCTAGACCTGCAGAAAAAAAAGACAAAAAAAAACAAAGGGACACAAAAAAAGGGACACAACAACAATACAACAAGAACTACCTATCACTGCGTCAACTTGATGAAAAGAAAAAAAATATATATATATATAATCAATATTGCTTAACTGAAGAATCACGATAATAAATCACAACGCATTAAGTGCCCACCATAGTCTTAAGACCTGTGTTTAACGTGCCCAAGCCCATACTTTTGAGAGCACCATGTGAGCACCTGTGTGTGTACACGCGCTTGTTTATTTAAGGTTTTTCTATAGGAGCGCCCAACAGAGAGTGTGAGGGACCACAGATCCGCCCCCCAAAGATGCGCAGGAGACGGGGGGAGCTCCAAGTCCCAGAGATCCAGGCGCTGCCCCAGAACGCAGGAACCCCAAGAAGACTGCAACCAGGAAGGCCCCCGCCCCCCTCGAGAGGCACAGAGGATCGCCCCGGGGGGCCACAACCAGCAATCGGCAGAGTCCCTGGAGATATCAGTGGCAAGCCCACAGGCCCGCCCGCAGCCTCCCACCCCCTAGCCGGCCGAGCCCGGGACCCAGCGACCCGGGACCCAGGGGCGACCACCCCCGCCGGGGACCCAGCAGAGCCCAGGGACCCAGACCCCACCAGGCAGCCACCGGGATCTAACAGGCAGATGCCAAAATCTTAAACCCCCAGACCCGGTTGCCACGAACACTCAGGCAGACCAAGGCACAAGCCCCCACACCAGGTGTGGCAGGGGGAGGGGGGACAGAGATCTATATCATCAAGAGAAGTTCCAGGAGAGGGGAGGACCCAAAGGCCCCACCTGACATATACAGTCATACACAAACACAGTCACACGCTCCCTCCCTCATTCTCACACATGCACATACAACCCAAGACTTACAAAAATGCATGCCGGACACCCACTCATGCTCCCCATACACACCCTATTCACTCTGGTCCCGGTACTGCTGCACATTGGGTACAACCATCACCGGTAACCAGAGTTTGACCCTTTCTGCTGGGGTGCTGAAGAGCAGGCTCCCCCGCCCAACGCTGAGCACAGCAACCCACCACCCCAGACCCCAACCAGAAGGCCAGATCTCCCTCCTAGCCTCCAGCCCCAGGAAGCCTAGCAACAACAGAGGTGGCTAAGACCCCTAGTCTCCCTCCGCCTGCTCCAATATAGTGTTGTGTGATCATGAGGTGTATTCCATGGCTGTGGTGAGTGGGCAGTGCGGGCATCATCCAGCATATGCCAGCTGATGCCACTGCACCACCCCACTTACAACCTCAGCCATCAGTGTCTAAGTGCGGTTTAAAATTGGAAGTGGGCACCAGCACTCGGGAGGAGGCTGAAATATCCCCCTGCCAAATGCCGTTGAATGTGCTCACTCCCAAGGCCCTATGTGTGTGTTTGTGTGGAATGTCGTCAGTGGAAGTGTATAAGGTGCAAATAAAATTGGGGGGCAGGTTTCCACAGGAATGCGGAAACGGGGTCCATACCCGCACTCCCTGACTTGCCTACCCCCCAAGGTCCTATGTGTATGTTTGTGTGATGATGTGAGGGAGCAGGAGGAGAGAAATATGCGGGGATGGGGAGGAATGGCTGGTTGGGCTTAGCCCTCCAGGGAGCCAGCTCCCCTCCTGGCCCCAATAGGCACCTCTGTTGTCAAACTGCCACCCAGGGCATGGAGACCCCAGCCCATCCTGCCAGGGCCCAAAGCAGCAGCAATACAGAGCCTCACGGAGTCCGAGGGCACCAACCCAGCCCCACCCCAGCAGAATATCTATGCCCACCCCTGCATTTGCACAACTTCCAGAATATATAAGACATGGGACATCCAGGTAAGGTTGGGTCCTCCCCCTCCTGGACCTCCCCCTCCCCTGTGATGGAACGGCAGAGGAGCCAAGGTCTACCTGAGGCCCCCGAACCCGAGCCAAGCACTGCTGGGTGTCCCTGCCTTCTTCCCGGCAGCATACATGTCAGGACCCGACCCCCAAGGCCCCGCCCAGATCCCCACACGGGGCCGGCCACCCCCAAACCCCGAGCCCCCAGGCCCCCACCCAGACCCGCCCAGGGGCATTGCAGCCGCCAGGCAGTGACCCATGGCCGCCGCCAAGATCCCCAAGGGGCCCCACTCACAACCGCCAGCAGTCCACCCCCCGAGGCAACCCAAGCACCTCCAGAGGGGGGCAACGGCCCCCCAGTCCCAGACACCCCCAGTGAACCCACCTCCAGGGAACATCCGGATACTCCAAACTCAGAACCCCCCCCCACACACACACACACACCCACACCATCCCGCAGGACAACATCAACGGCCCCCCACCCTCGCTATGTGATGGAACCGATCAAAGGAGCCCAGAGAGATTCATCTGAAGTGGAAGCAGAGGCTATATCAAGTGCAATATGATCTAACAAAAGATTTCTATACTGGTTAATGCAGAGAGTTTCTTTATTTTTCCACTTCAAGAGGATAGTTTTCTTAGCGATGCATATGGCAGTCAGAACCACGTGAACCAAAGATGTTGCAATTGGGACATCGTCCAGGTTTCCCAGTAAACAAAGAGAGGGCGAAGTTGGGATATGACATTTCAGACAATTTGACAGATCCTCACATACTCTACCCCAAAATTCCTGGACAGGTGGGCAGGACCACAGTGCATGAATGTAATTGTCAGGAATGTTGTTTGTGCAGTGTGTACAGGTGTCAGACGACACAAACCCCATCCTGAACATCCGATGACCTGTATAGTGTACTCTGTGTAGAATTTTGTACTGAATTAATTGTAAATTGGGGTGTCTGATCATTTTAAAAGTTTTTAAACAAGTTTGGGACCAGAAGTCCTGGTCAAAGCTGACTGATAGATCCACCTCCCATTTTTCAATAGGGATTGCAATTTTATCGTCTATTTTGGACAGTGTCTTATATACTTTAGACAGTAGTTTGGGGGGTTTGAGATTATAAAAGTCTAATACTCTTGGTGGTGTTTGTAATTCTATTTTATTGAGCTTAAATTTTTGTTTGACTACAGATTTAATTTGGTGATATTCTAAAAAGCTATTCTTATCCATTCCAAATTGGGAGACTATTTGATTAAATGGAATGAAGTCCAATCCTTCATATATGTGTTCCAGGTATAGGATTCCTTTATTTTTCCAGTCCGGAAGGTTCATCATTTTGTTGTTTTGCAAAATGTCAGGATTATTCCAGATAGGTGTGCGATTGCATGGTACTAGTGAAGACTCTGTCATTTTAAGATACTCCCACCATGCTGTCAGAGAAGTGCTGATACTAATACTTTTGAAGCTTTCATGTTTTCTTATGCTTGAGCTAATAAATGGTAAGTCTGAAAGCTCTATCGTATTGCAAAGTGTCTGTTCTATATCTAACCAGGACTCGTCTAATGGGTTATCTTGCAACCATCTTGGTATATATTGCAGCCTGTTGGCTAAGAAATAATAATAAAAGTTGGGTAAATACAGTCCTCTTCTGTCTTTGGTCTTCTGAAGCGTTTTTAAGCTAATTCGTGGGGGTTTATCCTGCCAAAGGAATTTAGTAATTGAGGAGTCCAGAGATTTAAACCAGTCAGCTGGAGGTTTGTTTGGGATCATCGAGAATAGGTAATTTATTCTGGGTAAGACCATCATTTTAATTGTAGCAACTCTCCCCATGAGTGATATTGGTAAGCATTTCCATCTAGCAAGATCATCTTCCACTTTCCTTAAAAGTGGGATGTAATTTAGTTTGGTTAGATCTGCTAACTTGGGAGAGATATTAATTCCCAGGTATGTGATATTCCCTGACTCCAATTGTGTATTAAGCAAATTGACAAATGAAAAATTAATTGGTAGAACTGTGGATTTTAACCAGTTTATAGAGTAATCGTAAACTCTGGAAAAAGAGTTTATCAGTTCTATTGCTTGGGAGAGAGAGGATTGAGAATTCTGGAGAAAGAGTAAAATATCATCTGCATAAAGACTGATCTTATGTTCTATTTTCTTACACTTTATCCCTTTAATATCTGTTGTTTGCCTAATTGCTGCTGCTAGTGGTTCAATAAAGATAGCAAATAGTGAGGGGGAGAGTGGGCATCCCTGCCTGGTCCCCCTCTGAAGACAGAAGCTAGCTGATATTTGGTCGTTCGTCCTGACACGTGCTGTTGGTGAACTGTATAATGTTTGTAGCCAGTTTATGAAGAAGTTCCCAAAACCAAATTTATGTAAAGTTGCAAATAAGAACTTCCAGTTAACTCTATCAAAAGCTTTTTCTGCATCTAGAGATAATATACTAGTTTCTATGTTTCTACTGTAAGAGAAATCTATCAAATTAAGTAATCTGCGTGAATTTGTGAGTGATTGTCTACCTTTAATGAAACCAGTTTGGTCAGGGTGTATTATGAAGGGGGTTACCTTCTCTAATCTTTTGGCCAGGGCTTTACAAATTATTTTGAGATCAACATTAATAAGAGAAATTGGGCGATAGCTGGTAGGAAATGCCGGGTCTTTGCCTGGTTTTAACAAGAGACTAATATTGGCTGAATTCATGTTTGGTTGTAATCTGCCACTCTCTTCGATTTCCCTCACCATTCTGAAAAATGTTGGAGCCAGAATGATCCAGAATTCTTTGTAGAATTCTACTGGGAACCCGTCTGGACCTGGAGCTTTCCTATTAGTCATGGATTTAAGGGCTTCCTGGAGCTCCGCTGATGTTAGTGGCGAGTCCAGGACTGTAACTTGGCTGTCTGATAATTTAGGAAGTGTTATCCTGTCAAGGAACTCATTGATCTCATTATCTGATGGGTTTATCTGTGGTGAGTACAACGTTTGGTAAAGACTCTCTGAAGGTGTTGTTTATTCTTTCAGGATCATATACTATATTCCCGGTTGAGTCTTTAACAGCAGATATGGTAGTTTTCTCTTTATTTATTTTTAATTGGCTAGCTAAGAATTTACCTGATTTATTACTATGTTCAAAGTTTTCTATTCGTAGTCTTTGTGCTAAAAATTGTGTCTTTTTGTCAATAATTCCATGAAGTTCTAATTTAGATTTACGTAATTTGCTCATTGACTCTTCTTCTGTGGACGCCTCCAAAGACTTGATGATTTCTTCTAACTCCTGAATACGTTTGTTTTCCTTTTTTTCTTATGTGATGAGAAAGAGATTATTTTACCTCTCATCACTGCCTTTCCTGCCTCCCAAAGAATAGATGCTGATGTTCCAGGCAGGTCATTATGTTCTAAATATAAAGCCCACTCCTTTTTAAAAAATTCTATAAAACCATCGTAAAACCAGATGCCCAAACCACCTCAACTGACTCCTTTCGATCCAGAGGAGCAGCGGTTCTACTCTGAGTCCCTCCCGAATGTTCGAGCTCCTCACCCTATCTCTAAGACTGAGCCCAGCCACCCTACGGAGAAAACTCATTTCGGCCGCTTGTATCTGCGATCTCGTTCTTTCTGTCATTACCTAAAGCTCATGACCATAGGTGGGACGTAGATCGACCGGTAAATCGAGAGCCTGGCTTTCTGGCTCAGCTCCATCTTCACCATGACAGATCGGCTCAGCGTCCGCATCACTGCAGACGCTGAACCATTCCGCCTATCGATCTCCCGATCCCTCCTACCCTCACTCGTGAACAAGACCCCACGATTTTTAAACTCCTCCACTTGAGGTAGGACCTCTCTCCCCACCCGGAGTTGGCAAGCCATCCTTTTCCAGTCGAGAACCATGGTCTCAGATTTGGAGGTGCTGATCCTCATCCCAGTCGCTTCACACTCGGCCGCGAACCTACCCAGCAACAGCTGAAGGTCAGAGCTGGATGAAGCTAGGAGGACCACATCATCCGCAAAAAGCAGAGGCGAGATTCTCCGGCCACCAAACTCGACACACTCCACACCACGGCTGCACCTAGAAATTCTGTCCATGAAGGTAATGAACAGAACCGGTGACAAAGGGCAGCCCTGGCGAAGTCCAACCCTCACCGGGAACAGGTCAGACTTACTACCGGCTATGCAGACCAAACTCACGCTCCTCTGGTAAAGGGACTGAAAAGCCCTTAACAGAAAGCCACCCACCCCATACCCCTGGAGCGTCCCCCACAGGGTGTCCCTGGGGACACGGTCATAAGCCTTCTCCAAATCCACAAAACACACGTGGATTGGTTGGACAAACTCCCATGCCCCCTCCATCACCCTTGCAAGGGTATAGAGCTGGTCCACAGTTCTACGGCCAGGATGAAACCCACATTGCTCCTCCTCAATCTGAGATTCAACTATCGATTGGACCCTCCTCTCCAGTACCTTGGAGTAGACCTTTCCAGGGAGGTTGAGGAGTGTGATCCCCCTATAGTTGGAACACACCCTCAGGTCACCGTTCATAAAGATGGGGACCACCACCCCGGTCTGCCACTCCACAGGAACTGCCCCCGATGACCATGCAATGTTGCAGAGAGGTGTCAACCATGACAGCCCTACCACATCCATAGCCGTGAGATACCCAGGACGAAGCTCATCCGCCCCCGGGGCTCTGCCGCTGTGTAGTTGTTTTACTACCTCAGCAACTTCTGCCCCCGAGATTGGACAGTCCATCCCCAGGTCTCCCGGCTCTGGTTCGTCCTCGGAATGAGAGTAGGTGGGATTGAGAAGCTCCTCAAAGTATTCCTTCCACCGTCCGACTATAGCCCCAGTTGACATCAGCAGCTCCCCATCCCCACTGTAAACACTGTGAGCGAGTTGCTGCCATCCTCTCCTGAGAAGCCGGACAGTTTGTCAGAACCTCTTTGGAGCCGATCGATAGTCTTTCTCCATGGCCTCACCAAACTCCTCCCATGCCCGAGATTTTGCCTCGGCAACTGCCACCGCTGCACCCTGCTTGGCTATCCGGTACCTGTCTGCTGCCTCCGGAGACCCACAGACCATCCACACCCTGTAGGCCTCCTTCTTCAGCCTGGCAGCTCCCCGAACCTCTGGTGTCCACCAGCGGGTAGGGGGGTTGCCACCACGACTGGCACCGGCCACATTGCAACCACAGCTAGCAACAGCCGCCTCAACAATCGCAGAGTGGAACAAGGCCCACTCGGCGTCAATGTCGCCCACTGCTCTCGGGACATGGTCAAAGCTCTGCCGGTGATGGGAGTTGAAGACCGTCTTGACAGGTTCTTCTGCCAGGCGTTCCCAGCAGACCCTCACTATGCGTTTGGGTCTGCCAGGTCTATGCGGCATCTTCCCCTGCCATCTGATCCAACTCACCACCAGGTGGTGATCAGTTGACAGCTCCACTCCTCTCTTCACACGGGTGTCCTAAACATACGGCCGCAGGTCAGATGACATGACTACAAAGTCTATCATCGACCTGCGACCTAGGCTGCCCTGGTACCAAGTGTACCAATGGGCATCCTTATGTTCAATCATGATGTTCGTTATGGCCAAACTGCGGCTTGCACAGAAGTCCAATAACAAAGCACCACTCAAGTTCAGATCAGGCGGGCCGTTCCTCCCAATCACACCCCTCCAGGTCATGCTGTCATTGCCCACGTGAGCATTGAAGTCCCTCAGCAGGACAATGGAGTCCCCTGATGGAGCACTATCTAGCACTCATCTCAGGGACTCCAAAATGGGTGGGTACTCTGAACTGATATTTGGCCCATAAGCACAAACAACAGTCAGGACCCGTTCCCCGACCCGAAGGCGCAGGGAAGCTACCCTTTCATCCCCCGGGGTAAACCCCAACACACAGGCAGAGAGTCTTGGGGCTAACAAAACGCCAACCCCAGCCCTCCACCTCTCACTCGGAGCAACTCCAGCAAAGGAGAGTGTCCAACCCCTCTGAAGGACTTGGGTTCTAGAGCCAATGCTGTGTCGAGGTGAGTCCGACTATATCTTGCCGGTACCGCCCAACCTCTGCCACAAGCTCCTGCTCCTTCCCCGCCAGAGAGGTGACGTTCCATGTCCCAAAATCCAGTTTCCTTGTCCGGGGATCAGGCCGCCAAGGCTCCTGCCTCAGTCTGCCACCCGATCCACACTGCACCGGACCCTTCATGTTCCTCCTGCGGGTGGTGGGTCCACAGTTGGATGAGCCCAGGTATCCGGTTCGGGCTGGGCCCGGCCGGGCCCCATGGTCGAAAGCCCGGCCACCAGGCGCTCGCTCACGGGCCCCAACCCCAGGCCTGGCTCCAGGGTGGGACCTCGGTAACCCTCCGTGCCGGGTACTCCCACTCTTTGATTGTACATCCATTAAAGATCCTCTGAACCGTTCTTTGTCTCACCCTTCACCTAAGACCAATTTGTCATGGGAGACCCTACCAGGGGCACAAAGTGCCCCAGACAACATGGCTCCTAGGATCATTAGGGCACTCAAACTCCTCCACCACGATAAGGTGACGGTTCAAAGAGGAGCAGTTGAGCTTCCCTGAGCAAGTATTTAAATTTGTGTTATGGAAAATTTGCCACACTGCCCAGCCCTGGAAAATCTTAAGGCAAAAGTAGACTGAAATAAGAAATACCGATGGAGCTAGCTAAACTGTTTCATATGTTGGACTGAACTAAAATAAAAATGAATAATTTTAATCTGTAGTCATGAAGATGAATATGTCCTCCTCATTCTCTGATTTTGTCTCTGTGCAGCTGTAATTGACTTTATGAAAGCACTAAGCAGCATATTCTCAACCAATTTCAGCTCCCTGAATTATAGTCCCCAGAACTTTGTCACATTTTTCTAAGAGATTTGTTCATAAGGAAGTGATTTCAGAAAAGTTTCCAGACATATCCAGATGGCCAGTTACTTGTTTACTCTCTTAACAGTTTTCTGCTTTTCTTTTTAGGTGAAGAGTTTTACGAGACGTCTCCGTACGAGCCCATCCACTTCTCTGAGGAATTCAGACATGCCTCCATCATTTCAGGTAAACCTGCTGCTGTGTCTGTGTTTGTTTTTGAGCAGACTGAGAGAGGCAACGTTTTCACCAAAGTGTGCAGCGGAGGTGGCTGGCACTGGGTTAAAGGGGAGCTCCTCCTGCTGATTCAGATGAACCAAAGCCTGCTCGCTCCATCTGGAAGAATCTGAATGAATGGATGTCTTTGTTATTACAAACCCATCTGCGTGCGAGCGTGTGTGTGTGTGTGTGTGTGTGTGTGTGTGTGTGTGTGTGTGTGTGTGTGTGTGTGTGTGCTTGCTCGCATATGTGTGTGTATGTGTGTGTGCATGCATGCGTGCATGCTAGCATTTGTGTGTGTGTGTGTGTGTGTGTGTTTGTGTGTGCGTGCATAGTTGCATGTGTGCTTGTGAATTGAAACTGAACGACTGATGAATTATACTTTACTGCCACTCTATGTGAGACAACATAATGTTACCTTTATTTTAGTTTTGATTAATTTGCTTTTATGTATATTTTTATAGATGTAAAAATCAGAGCAGGTGCAGGGTTTTTGAGTAATTAAATATTTGTCTACCAAAAGTAAAAATCATTTGTAACAGTACATATTAAACATTGAGAGCTTCTAATTGTGTTCATGGCATCTCTCAGGTCATGTGCTTCAGTGGTTCTAGAACAATCTTTATGTGTAAAATAATACATTCTACAAATCTCTCACCATTAGCTATGGGGTTCCTCAGAGGTATGTTTTTGGTCCGCTAATATATCAGGTGTACTTGGCACCTTTGCATCAGGTTATTCAATCATTTGTAGTTTCCTTTTATTCCATTCAGTGTGATAAACATGGGAGGAGCCTGGGTTAAAACTGGCTATTCACTGTTTACAGGGTGAACTCCTAGCCCCAGAGCCACTGTCACCCAACTCGTTAGAACTTCATGTTTTTCTCTGAATATCTGATGAAACAGCTTCCCAGTCAGCAATTGATCACACCTGTTTCAGCTCCCCTATCCCAGTTTTGTAATCGCATTCCTCCATATATATATATATATATATATATATATATATATATATATATATATATATATATATATATATATATATATATATATATATATATATATATATATATATATATATATATATATTTATATATATATATATATGATGGCAGAAGACCTTAGCCAGCCCAGCAATCGGAGGGTTGCAGGTCCAAGCCGTGCTCAGCTTGTCACTGTTATTGTGTCCTTGGGCAAGACGCCTGCTGGTAGTGGTCGGAGGGACTGGTAGTGCCTGCTTCATCTCTGTCAGTGCTCCCCAGGACAGCTGTGGCTAGGATGTAGCTCATCATCACCAGAGTGTGAATGTGTCTGTGAATGGGTGAATGACTGATTGTGTTGTAGGATGCCTTGGGAGAGGGGAAGGGGGATCTAGGACTCTAGTAGGTGCTATATCAAATACAGTCCATTTATCATTACCATTTACCATATACATGCCTTTTCTTTCCATGTGGATGAGTGCAGAGTTAGTAAGATTTGAAGGAAATCAAATCAAAACAAATAAGCAAGTAGGGAAACACATGGTTCCTGAGGTATTTTGTGAGCTGCATACCCTGTTTCCTGGTTATGGGGAGGGTCGGTACATTTCGTTGCACAAACATAAAAAAAAAAAGCATAAGCCAGGGTGAACAAGTTTACCGAAACACCAATATCCCTCAAAACCATTAAAACTGTGAAGCTTAGTGCAAATTTAGGGTGGATTAATAGCGTACAAAAAACATGGGATGACTGTTACGTCCCCGACATGTGTTGTTAAAATGTGAAGGAAGGGGTAACATACACTCAACAAAAATATAAACGCAACACCTTTGTTTCTGCTCCGATTTTTCATGAGATGGACTTAAAGATCTAAAATTCATTCCAGATACACAATATTACTAGCCTGGCAAACCAGACTAAATAAATGTATTATTCAGTCTGGCAACGCTCCATTGACAGCTCTCGGTTGTGGGACGGGTTCTACCGTTGTCTTTCAAATGATCTCCGCATGCTACTGGACAATGAATGTGACATACTCTTGTTTCACTCTGTTGCATCATCCCACCCACCAGGCATATAGAGTGCCCTGATTGGACCACAAAGCGGATAAAGCTCTGGGATTTGTTCACTAAGCAGATAGAGCACTATGATTGGCCCACCATTATGGACCAATCACAGCTTTTTATGTGTTTGAAACCCCTCTAGAGAGCTGTGATTGGCCAGCCAGAATGCTGGTGGGGCTGCAGAGGTTCCAGTGGAGCATTCCTAGACCAAACTTTGCAGAGCAAGAATTTGGTCTAGTTCACTAGGCTACAATATTACCATTTCTCTCAAACATTGTTCTCAAATCAGTCTAAATGTGTGATAGTGAGCACATGCGCTTTGCTGAGATAATCCATCCCACCTCACAGGTGTGACACATCAAGATGCTGATCTGACATCATGAATAGTGCACAGGTGTACCTTATACTGCCCACAATAAAAGGCCACCCTGGAATGTGCAGTTTTTTGGCTTTTTGGGGGGTCTGGGGACTGGTCAGTATTTGGTGTGACCACCATTTGCCTCATGCAGTGCAACACATCTTCTTCGCATACAGTTTATCAGATAGTCAATTGTGGCCTGTGGAATATTGGTCCACTCCTCTTTAATGGCTGTGCAAAGTTGTTGGATATTAGTGGGAACTGGTACACGCTGTCGTATACGCTGGTCAAGCACATCCCAAACATGCTCAATGGGTGACATGTCCGGTGAGTATGCTGGCCATGCAAGAACTGGGACATTTTCAGCTTCCAAGAATTGTGTACAGATCCTTGCAACATGGGGCCGTGCACTATCTTGCTGAAACATAAGGTGATGTTCATGGATGTGCGGCACAACAATGGGCCTCAGGATCTCATCAAGGTATCTCTGTGCATTCAAAATGCCATCAATAAAATGCACCTGTGTTCTTCGTTCATAACAGATGCCTGCCCATACCATAACCCCACCACCACCACCATGGGCCACTTGATCCACAACATTGACATCGGCAAAGCGCTCACCCACACAACACCACACACGCTGTCTGCCATCTGCCCTGAACAATGTAAACTGAGATTCATCCGTGAAGAGAACACCTCTCCAATGTGCCAGACGCCATCGAATGTGAGCATTTGCCCACTCAAGTCTGTTACGGAGACGAGCTGGAGTCAGGTCAAGACCCCGATGAGGACGACGAGCATGCAGTTGAGTTTCCCTGAGATGGTTTCTGACAGTTTGTGCAGAAATTATTTGGTTATGCAAACCAATTGTTTCAGCAGCTGTCTGAGTGGCTGGTCTCAGACGATCTTGGAGGTGAACCTGCTGGATGTGGAGGTCCTGGGCTGGTGTGGTTGCACGTCGTCTGCGGTTGTGAGGCTGGTTGGATGTACTGCCATATTCTCTGAAACGCCTTTGGAGATGGCTTATGGTGGAGAAATGAACATTCAATGCACGAGAAACAGATCTGGTTGACATTCCTGCTGTCAGCATGCCAATTGCACGCTCCCTCAATGCTTGTGGCATCTGTGGCTATTTGCTGTGAGACAAAACTGCACATTCCAGAGTGGCCTTTTATTGTGGGCAGTATAAGGTACACCTGTGCACTACTCATGACGTCGGATCAGCATCTTGATGTGGCACACCTGTGAGGAGGGATGGATTATCTCAGCAAAGCAGAAGTGCTCACTATCACACATTTAGACTGATTTGTGAACAATGTTTGAGAGATATGGTAATATTGTGTATCTGGAATAAATTTTAGATCTTTAAGTCCATCTTATGAAAAATCGGAGCAGAAACAAATGTGTTGTCTTTACAATTTTGTTGAGTGTAAGAAACATGATAGTTGGTTTAAAATGGGTTTAATAGTCAAAAGGTTCTAAAAAACAAGTGCAGATGGTGAGCATTATTAAAATAATGCCAAACAAAAATTCTCAAAAGTTTAACATTAAAAGATCAATTACCAACATTTAAAAACACCTGGTTAAAACTTATGCTAAAAGTTCTACCAAACTGAAGGTGTTTTAAAACAACAGGAGCCAATAACATTGTCACCTTCAAAACAATCCCTCTGAATCACTCAGAGCTTTACCCTTTAAAACCTCTTCTTCTTCTTCTTCTTCTTCGTTGAAATAAGGCAGGCTAGGCGCCAGTGGCGGCTCCAGAAATTTTTTTCTGCAGGTGCTATGAAGGAGCCAGTCTTTTTATTGAGGGTGCTATGAAGGAAGTGGTCATGCGTACCTATTGTTCTCTAAAACACCTGCAACACTAGCAGATACACATGCGTGCACAAAACCTCAACAACACCTGAAACAATCATTAATATACATCATAAACATATGAACAATCGCTGACTTTTCTATGAAATCATAAACACAGCCACACAGAAAACCATCTATAGTGTTGCAAGGTTAGCTAACATTAGTGTTAGCATTTCCAGCGGCTAAACCCTCGACTGCTGCGGCGGTTGAGGGTTGACTCTCTTCATGCAGATCCATAGGTTTTTGTGGGTCTGAGATCACTTCCAAAGATTCATTCATTTCTGACTGAACCTGTGGAAATTTGGGCAACAAAAACCGATCCATTATAACACTGGCTCTAACTTTCACTCATTCGCAGGTGGAAAATGAGGTCAAAGGTTAACATCAATTTCCTGTTTTGGTTTAAGTTTTCACTATCTATATGATAATTTTCTGATTATTTTTGTTTTGTATGTTAAATATTATCACATCCGCACGTTAAATTGAAATTAAATTGTAAAAAAAAATATCTAATATTTACTTGGAGGTGCTATGGGGTGTAATGACTAATCCAGGGGTAGCTATAGCGCCCCCGGTGCCGCCACCGCTAGACACCCTTAAGGCATATTGCTGCCACACCAGCCAACACGAGCCAGCATAACCCACTACACACAACAGTCACACGTTCCATCCCACCCTTTGTTCCCACATAACCACCAACACCCAAAGACCCACCACCCGCTCACACCCCAGTGAAAACACACAACCCCACACAGAGGTTCACCCCATACTCACACTCCCACCCTCACCATCAACACCCACCACCAAGGGAGTCCCACAATCCTCAGCAGACCCAGAACCCCAACACCCCACAAACACGTCGCCCCCCCAAACCTCCTCGGGGGACACGTCAGAAAAACCCAACAAGGCCCCCGTCACTGCTGTCACCTCACGAGCTACATTGGACTTGTTGGACGCTCCATAGGAGCGCCGTCACGGCTGCTCCCATGGTCTGCCTGTATCTGTCCTGTCTATATGTGTGTGTGTAACCTTGGTCAGGTTGTACTATGGATTCAAGTTCCTATGCTCTGGATCGCTGGAGCGCTGGCAATAAAATTCATTCAGATTCTGATTCTGATTCTTCACCCTCCACAAGGCCTCAACCAGAAACGCCAAATATTTCTTTTTATCCCTCACAACCACCACACCCGCCCCCACATCCCCACCACCAGTTGACAAAGACACATTACAAGGCCCAGACGCACCACTATTCCGCACCCCCATACGACGCACCACCTCAGCATATGACACCTTATGCTCAGCCTGAACCTTCCCCACCTCCACCGCCGCCCTATATGCCACACAGCCCCTACAAGCTGCTTGATGATTCCCACCACAGTTACAACATCGGAGCGGTAAATCACAACTCTTGCCATCATGGTCACCCCCGCACCTCCGACAACGCACCCCCACCACACAGGCACCGGCCACATGGCCATATCCCTGACACCTAAACCAACTCAGAGGAGGTTCTTCGTACGCCCTCACTGTGAAACTTAGGAAGCCCAACTGGACACGAGCAGGGAGCTCCACTGCGTCGAAAGCAATCAGTAGCGGAGTGGACCCACGTGCGTTAACAGCCACCACCGCCGCCCCACTCATGAAACCAAACACCTCCGACTCAGTGACCTCGATGGAAATGCTGCACACCACACCCTCAATCATACAACCAGACCTCAACTCAGAAACCACCACATCCACCCCCAGAAACTTCTCAAGCCACAGAGCTTTGTGGCACAGTGACTTATTCTGGCACACCACCACCAACAGCCCACTGAACACCACTGCAGCGTCTAGTAGCGTCTAGTACATACCCTACCATGGCACTCAGCTACCTGGACACCGCCAACGGATTAGAGGTAGCAATAGGTGCATCTCTCACTGCCCTGATTCACATCACAAAGCCACCCTCCTCCAGCCACTGTTGATACAGCTGCACATCCCAGTCACAATCCGATGGGTCACTGCTGCTCCCACGGTCCCTCTTTGTCGCCTCCACCGACTGAACCAGCGCTCCAGCCCTACTCGTCCCTTTCTTCCCCATTGTCCACAACAACCGAGGCTGCTCCGAAGCGAAGTCGGGCCTCTGTCTTACCGGGCCTGTACAGGCCGTCGGCCAACTACCCAAACAACCCTCGAAGTCAGCCTAAACCCCAGCCCGCTGTAACGCTCTGAAAAAGTTAGTCCAATCCACAAGCACTGCTGTCACCCAACCGCTCCACGTTCACCTAGTCCTTCCCTTTAAAAGCTCATCACTCAGAGTTAAAACTACCAAAGTTAAAACTCATCAAAAGAAAGGGGTTGAAACCTAAATCTGAGGCCTGGAGGACAGCAGAACCTGCACTGCTGCCTCACAGACTGCTGAAGGCACAGCCTTTTTTATCCCAGGTGTGGGTCGCCAGAGGAATTCGTCTGAGCTGTGCTCCTCAGCAGCCTGGAAGAGAGGAGGAGGAGCGGCGTTGTCGGGCTGATCACCAGGGCTGGGTGATCCTGGCTCTTTCATCCAAGTGGCCAGGCTGGTGCCCATAACAATGACCTCTTACAGCACATGTGTCAGACACAAGGCCCGCAGGCCAGATGTGGCCCGAGGAACATTTTTATGTGGCCCTTGAGATAAAAATAAAAAATATATTAAAACTGACCCGCTGGCCATTTTTACCGCAAAGACTACAACTCCCATGATGCTTTGCGGTGTTAGCGCGGAGCCGGAGCGCCCCCTCCTTTGTGTTTTTTCCAGCGTCTGCTGCCGGTGTCTGCAGCTCCGCTGTCTCGGAGAAACTAAATACTCTTCTCACTCAGCGCCGAGTTTACTCAGCTGTTTGCCGACGTTGAAGCCCAGAAACGGAGATTTTAACCGCTCAGTAATGTGTTCACGACTGAAAGAGTAAGCTTTCCAACTAAATTCCAGACAGAGCAGATATAACTCCAGCGAGCAGCGACACGCTCAAATCAGCATGACTCTGTGGCTGCTGTCGTTTTTATTTTTCCTCCCCGACACACAACAACGTGGTCAAGCTGCTCAGACATGTTCAGCAACACAAACCTATGTGAGCACCTGTTGTCATCTAATGTTGTCATTATTTTGATGAAGATGATCAAAACAAGGGTCTCCTCCTCAGCTCTGGACTAGTTGAGCATCACAGTGGAGCAAACTGAGCTTTAAATATTTTGGTTTTATGCTGTTTTTCTGCTCCAAAACATGAAAGTTAAAGAGCAAATTGCAGGTTAGAGACTCCCATGAACCAATGTTTAGAGAAGCATAATAGAAACTTGTTTTAAATGTTTTTTATACATACATGAATTATTTAGGCGTGTAGAGCCTTTTTTTGTGAGAAAGTTTTTTTTTTTTTACCAAACCAAATGACGTCAGCTGAGGGAGTCCTGTTAGCTTAATCCAGAGAAAAACATGGATTCTATTGCGGCTCTGACACAGAGGAAACTTTAAATGTTTATAGTTCTACTTCTGATGGACCAAAACCATAAAGTTCTGAGTTTGCTGCACGCCCCAGAGAGCAGAGACAAACCAGAGGGAGAAACCATCGGCCAAAGCAGAGATTGAGGAGGAGAAGCAGCAGGGGGAAGCTGGTGAGTAAATGATGCTAGCTTAAACTCGTGTGCTAACATTAAAATATTGTACAGATTACTATCGTGTACCAGACAATTAAAATAGTATTGGTCAGCTAATATAATATTAATATTAAAGAGCGTCTGTCAGCTGTCTCATACTCGTTAATATCCGTCCATCTAACGTAGTTTAGTGCTTTAGAGAGAGTTCTGGAGCTCATGCGGGCTTCTGTGAGCTCGATCCAACCCAAACACCAGCGAGCCAGTCCAGTTGGCATTTTTAAAAGCTGCACATGATCCTCTTCTAGTTGTCCGGGCGGCGGTTCTGATCCGGTTCCGACCCGGAAACCAACTGGCCCGTTGAGCCGCTCATCTCTTCTGGTGGTTGGTTCTGACCTGGTTCTGACGGTGATCTGAGCTCCAGAAATCCACATTTCATATTTTAAACCCCACCACGGGTGTCCGGAGCCCAGCACGGACCTCTCTGTCCCGGTACCGACTGATGTGGGCTACAGAAGTCCGTCTTTTCAGCTGCAGAAACGCCCTCAGGCACGGAGATAGAGGCATTGTTTCTCTTATCTGGAAACCCATGGACTCGATGTCCAGACAGGCTGGAGTTTGTACAGCCTTCACACACTCTAGTTTATCAAAATGAACACAAACCAACACTAGTTAACACACACACACACACACACACACACACACACACACACACACACACACACACACACACACACACACACACACACACACACACACGCACACACGCACACACACACGCACACATTGACTCAATAACATGACCTCTCTACCCTAAAACTAGCCACTCTCCACACTGAGCTGAGGCAACCTAGCTTCTAACTCCCTTTGGTTACATCAGAGGTTCACATTTCGAAAAAAGAGCCTTTTTAGAAGCTTTGCTAAGAAAGGTCACTTTTAATTAAAAAATTCTGTTGTTAGGTATTTTAAAATTAAATATCCACAATACAAATTTGAAATAGGATTTTTTGGACAGCATTTTATATGAATTAGAAAAAAATTTTTACCTGCAATTTGCTCTTGAACAGGTGAGATGTTGCATTTTCATTTAAGATAAAATGATATTTTCATTTTGTTGTTGGCCCGTGAGAAAAGATTTAACCTACAGTAAACAGGAAGTGGAAAGGCTGCAGATAGATGAATAGAATAGAAAATCCCTTTGTTGTTCCTCAGTGGGGAAAGCTAGACATCACAGCAGCGATGACACGTATTACAGGAGAAAAAAGGAGAATAAAATAAAAATAAAAATGAATAAACAAGAAAACATGAATCCTGAATAGATTTTAAAAATGCTGAATATACCACAAGTAATGCATACCACTGATGCGTTTTATTTAAAATTGACTTGCTCGTGTGTAATTTGGTTATTCCACATTTAGTGTTAATGCAAAAATAAGTTTGTTTCCAAATTAAAATGTTCACAATTGCATATATGTTAATGAAGGAAATATGCAAAATTGCCGTCACTTTTTCAAAAAATATTGAGTTTGGCTCGCGACTTTGTCCCAGATTTTCATTTCAGCCCCTTGTGAATTTGAGTTTGACACCCTTGTCCTACAGTCAGAGACATCAGGTGATCAATAAAGTTTTTATTATGTTAAAATTATTATTTTTTCTGTACCTGGGATGACCTGATGACTGAAAATCTCTTCCAGCATATTTTGATCTTGGTAATGAAACAGCAATTGGATCAGTCATATGGTTGAAATGGGCATGCTTCCCGCTGAATCTGAATGGAGCATCTGGTGTATGCCCTAACTGAGCCATGAAACGATGTAAAAATTCTGCATATTCTGCACTGCATTTGCAGATTTTTAAATTTGGAACCATTGAGAGATGAGAACAGAAAAAATAGTTGGCAAAATATCTATTTTTGAAGGGCAGGAATTCAAAACAGGCAAGGCAGGCAAGATCTACAGGAAGCGTTGAGATAAAAAGGTAATAGATCTGCAACCAAACTCCTGAATAGGGTTTTATGATGTCAGGTATTGTTGAAATTACAGTGGAAAGACTTTTTTTGTGCCTGATCTGCTTGAAATATGTGAACGTGTGCAGCCCAAACAGCCCATGCATCCATCCATCCATCCATCCATTCATCCATTCATTTTCATTTATGTCATGTTTAAAAAATGATTGCACATTTTGTTTTATTCATATGTATCTTTAGAAAGCTGACAGAAGTGTATTCTGGCAGTTTTTTTAAGTTTTTGAATAATTTTAGAAAGCTTGGTTTGAAGGAGCACTAGAAGAAAAATGTCACAAACCTAGTTTACAGTTTTTATTCTGTTTTTCAACAGCACAACACAACTGTGAGAACATTTTAAAGAGTTATTAGTTTATTATGACCTGCAGAACCAGAGAGAGAGAGAGAGAGAGAGAGAGAGAGAGAGAGAGAGAGAGAGAGAGAGAGAGAGAGAGAGAGAGAGAGAGAGAGAGAGAATGGAGGAAAACAAGACTGGTCTCATTCAGCTGTTTCTGTTGTGTTTGAACAATGATCCGGTTTCTTCAGCCATCACTCATGCATACTACACATGGATGGAACGTGTGCTCGGTCTGGGTACCTCTCTTCCATACTTTATGGTTCTGCCTTTGATGGTCTGATGCTAAAGCTGCAACAGCAAATCTGCGAAACATGCTCGCTTTTAAACATATTCAAAGAACTCTCACCCTTCCCGTCGGCTATCATCTGTCAATTTTTGTGAAGAACTTTATTACTTCTTTTGGTTAAAGGTGTTCTATAAATAAATGTTTTTACAAAAAAAAACTATGTTAGGGACAGCAGGTTTTCTTTAACTGTTGGATTATGTTTAGTATCTGATAAATTAGAAGTGTGCTAATTATCTGTATGTCTCAGTTTTTACCGTCACCTGATTGTTTATGAATAATAAGCTCAGTAATCAGTCAGGTATCACAAAGTAAACTGCTTTTTAAGAGATTAGATTTTTTTGTACCATACAACTCCATCACTAATTCATCCAAAAGAATCCAACACACAGTTACATGAAAATAAATGTTAAATAGCGTGAATTTATGAGAGCATCTCTCCTCACTCCTTATTGGACATTTGACATTAAAGCTGATGCACAACTTGTACCGTGCCGAACTTCGTGCAAATTTCTGAAGAGTGTTTAAATGTCAGGAGCCTCCAGCAATACATTGTCATTTACACTTTTCCAATCTGTGTGTGTGCTTGTGTGTACGTGTGTGTGTGCGTGTAGGTGTGTGTACGTGTGTGTGCGTGTGTGTGTTTGTGTGTGTGTGTGTGTGTGTGTGTGTGTGTTCAAACAGCTGTGAAATAGACTGGAAGCTCTGTAAATTGGCCTCTGCTCTCTCAGATTAACACAAGTACAAACACAGTCAAAACAGGAGAGCTGCAACCAATGCAGCTTCAAAAGCACTTTGTGTTTCTCTCTCTCTTTCTCTCTCTCTGACACACACACACACACACACACACACAACAACACATACACACATGCACGCATGCACACACAGGCACGCACAAGCAGGGTTTGAAGTAGTGCAGGTGTAACTCTTCACTTATTTCTAATTCCATAACGACTTTGGAAAACATGACATCCTCATGTTTGTTTGTGTGTGTGTGTGTGTGTGTGTGTGTGTGTGTGTGTGTGTGTGTGTGTGTGTGTGTGTGTGTGTGTGTGAAGGAGCAGCGTTGCTATTTGTCAAAGTGTTTGCAGTCAAATCACCTGTCGACTCTATCCTGAAGGCACGGTGTGAGAATCCACAGCAAGACTGTCTGTGAATGCCCAGAGCAGATAAACACAGAGAAAGACAGGAGGAGGCTGGGGATGGAGGGAGGGTGAGATAAGAGGATAATGCAGGAGGGTGTTAAATAGCAATGGCAGAAGAAAGAGCACTGGAACATTAAAGTATGGTTCAGACAAGAGTGTTGCAAATTGATTGGAGGGAAAGGCTAGGCATGACAGAGTGTTTATGAATAAAGAGTTGTGTGTTGGCGTTTGTCTTTATGTGACAGAGAGAGTTTGAAAAGTGGTTAGCTGTGTGGGGAAAATAGAGATGCAACCATTAATCACACAAGCAGCCACAAACACCGTCATGCGATGTAAATGTCATTGAATACCTAATGCTGTCCTGTGGAGCTTTTAGCTAATTAAAATGTTGTTTGGAATTTTCACCGTGATATTTTTCTTTAGGCAGAACAAACAACGGTGGTTTCAAACTATTTAAAATGTCTTCTGTTTGATTTTTTCTTATGCTTGAATAAAAAAAACACATTTTGGGATCTTAACTTGTCGCGTGCCCGTCCCATTTACCGGTTCCTTTAAAACCCAGTTCCGTTAGAACTTATGAGACGGTGCATCCATCAGGGTTCGGGGGTGTATCGACGAGTATAATCGTACCAGACCCGGGTTTGGACTACCTAATTAGAATCTTGCCTTTTATTTTAAAGGTGAAATGACTTGCACGAATAGCCAGCCCCAGAGTATTACACTTCTTTTAAACTCGTTACCTTTTGGTTAAGATACTAGAGAGAAGTCTGGAGGCAAGCCAAGCCTCTCAGCAATTGTTTGGATTATCCGGAATTAATTGCGCCTCTAACAGCTTATGTGGGAGGTTGGTAACTATAAAATGATTTATGCTAGTTGATCAGGCTATCATAAGTTTATCAATTTATTTATTAATCCAACCTTCCAGCTGATTAGAGACTTTTTCAACCTGCAATCAGAGCCAAAATAACCTCGAATATTTTGCTTTTATCGCCCTTAAGACAACTCGTTACTCGCAAGGAGGGGGAAGTTAAAACTTCCCTCATCTTAAGGTTTCTTTATATTATTCTGTTATAAACTGTAAAGTAAGTCCTGATAATTCAGAGACCGATCTTCGACATGCTTACCTCTGTGCAATTATGGTCAGGGCCCCAAACGTGAAGCTTTAGAGAAAACCTGAAAGAATCAGGATTATGTTTCTTTTTCAAAAAAGGTTTATTACAAAATCAAAATACAAAAATTGGGTAAAGTGAAAAACAACTGCGATCCCCCACGGAGGAATTAGTTCAAAATGATTAAATAAGAGTTAGTTTACACTAGCTCTTGTCTTCTCAGAATGTCCCCAAGAACGAAGCCCTCTAGCTCTGCTTCTCTCCAAAAAACTGCCTGTCATCCCCCATCCAGCAGGACGGGGGATGACCCCTCCAAATCTGCTCTGTCTCTTCTTGTCGTCTGCCCCAGCTCTCTCAATCTGATCTGAGCTGCATCCTTTTATATCATTTCTGAGACTGCTCTAAACAATGTAAGAGTCACAAGTCATTCTCTCCTGACAGTTTAGGTCAAGGGGTCATTTACCAGATACACTTTTTTAGCTCTACATAAGACATTTGGTATCATTTTCACTACATGCAGTATTCACATGAGGGCACAAAAGTTACATTCTGCACTCCTGGAATGAGAGCACAGGTCATAAATCTTCATGTTGGTAGCAAATTGTAGATCTTCCTCCAGCATTCCTGAGAGCTTCTGGGTCCAGTTGGACTTTCCTCACTCCATGCCAGTCCTTCTTTTCCCGCCAGAGGTGGAGTTAGGGGCGGGCCCAGGGGTGTGTCCATGGGTGGATCCAGAGAAGACAGCCTGTCTTTTGACCCTTTGCCTAGTTCTGTCCTCACCAGCAAGTCCTGAACTATTGTCCTCTTGACCCTTGTGTGACCCTTGTCTCTGACCACTGTTTCTAAGCCTTGACCGATTGCTCGGACTTGCAACATCCCCCATGGGGACGAACTGAGGCAAAGGACCATAAAAAGATAGAGCAGCAATGCAAGCCTTCATAAATCTAGCATCCATCTCACTCAGGAACGGCTGAACACTCAGACACCTAACTGTGGCCTCCACATCAACCCTCATTCTCATCATAATGCCATCATCAGCTACGGGTAAGCACAAGGTCCCTTTGCGGGTTGTTACATAACCTTTAAACTGCTTTCTCCCATCTGCGGGATCTTCACCCAAGAAGAATAAAGATAAATCCATCACCGGAGCTTCTCCACGTGGAAGCGATCCCATCATTTGAGGTGGGAAGCTGGCGCTGAAAACCAAAACATAATTTTTCGTATCCAACAAAGGTGCGGTCCCAAAAGAGTCACAGACTTCTGGGCCGAACCATCCAGTCTTTACAGACAAAATATTCATAAACTGAAAGCAATCTATAATCTTGCCTTGACAAACAAAGTAACACCCCTTCTGGGATTTAATCCTCCATCTCATTTCTCTCCCAGGTGCAATTCGGACAGGGGGAGGAATGCCTGCTGGCTCACTACTTAGACAGACCATAGGGATTTCACGTATCACATCAGGACACGGGACGCATGTCGAAGCTGCCGTCATTACTGATACAACCTCTTCAGCCACGTCAGATGAGGGCGCAGTTGTCAGCTCCTCGTCGTGGGCCTGCTCAAGCAGGGCATCTACTCCCGGGGAGGACAACATTAGTATGTCGTCTTCCTGATCAGTCTCCCGCTTGAATCCCTTTTCCATTTGGTCTGGACGTACTGAATAAACCTGCAAGACACGCAGCGTTTATTCATCGTAGCATGTTCACACTGGAGCCCGATCGTCTTAGTCTGAGGCAATCCATCCCTCCCGCGATTCACGGTGCACAAATAGTATGTGCCATTCAGAGAGAAAACAGTTGATGGACCTGCGGAGGGGATTAATCCCTCTATGATATTCTGCCGAATCGAGTCCATCTGGAAGGAACATAAAATATGTTCCACATTAGATATATAACTCAATCCATGAAGCAATAAGTAACTGCATTACTGCATAAACACTTCTTAATTATAGGAGAAAATAGATCATCAGAAGCTGCAGGAAGAACCACACTACAATTCCTATCTGCAGGCATAGTTTTACAACAATAATCCTCACAACAAGTGTACACCAGTTATGAAATGTCTACAACATCCTAAAGACAAACTGGATAAAATAGTTACAAAATCCTGACATACCTCCAGATTCAGAGCGTCAATCAGCTCAGATTCAGGGTGAGTTTGATGAGCCATTTGTTCACCTCAAGTTACATACTGACAGTTAAGGAGCAAGTGACACGCGGTGCAGAGAGGCCTGCACTTAAACAGGAGCAACAAGAAGGGGGGCTAATGCTCCCTCCACCTTGACACCTCTCTTCCCATCTTATCTGGATCTACCAGGTCCTTTCTCCTTTCTCCTAACAGCTTTCTTCCTGTCAACTGCCACTTGTTGTTTTTACAGGCCAAAATCATACCGATTATTATACCAATGCGTAATATTTCCTGTTTGCCAGGAACTTAAACTACTGTCTTTGGTCTGAAAACACCCAAATTCGATTCTACGAGGCCACCATCTTTCTATCTTTATCACTTTGAAATTGGTGAAGTTGTGTCCCCATTCTAAATAATTTCTAAGGCAATATTTGTAAACCCACAACTCTACTTCACCTGAAGTCTGATTTAAGATTTTCTTTTTCCTCAATATTATCTGACAAGATCGATCAAGCTCTGTGGATCCTGTCTGATCCATTAAGACTGCCATATACTCCGCCCATGGGCCGGTCTCACCACACTCCGTGTCATTCTTCTCCTCCTGCTCTGCTGCAGAAAATGATGTCACGGAGGGTGTAGCCATGATCCGGTCAAATCCATTTTCTCCACAGGGCAAGCGCAGGCAGCCAGTTTTGTTCCCTGTTACACTACAAATCTTGAATCCAATCTGTGTTGCTATCATGCAGGTGGTTATATTCTCATTAAAATCTTCTTTGGGCCATAACAGCTTAATTTTGGATACATTCCAATTCCCTACTAATTGTTGTGGTCCTCCGTGAGTTATGTTATATGTCACTGAGGACACATGATACGTTCGGAGATATACATGTACCCCATATGCAATCGCTATACTTAATCCTATGAGGCTAAATTCGAAAAGGATAAAAAAGGCCCATTTAATCCATTTTATTATCCAATTCTTTCCTTTCGGAATATTCACATTTTTCTTTTTAACTTTGGGGTCAACTCCCGCCGGAGTTGCATACCTGACCACTTTTCGTTTTCTGCTGCTTTCCCTCTTATGCTTCTGAGGAGACAACATCTGCAAAAACAGAAGCATAAAAATCAGCAGGAAATGAAAGCGCCCTGCTCTAGTTAGTTAGAGTCAGATTGGAGACCAGCCTTCTACGAGACATTCTAGTGTGAGCAGTCCCATAAATCTTAGGCCAATATGCCTCTCCTCTCCGGGTGGTCACTATGTTAACAGCCGAGCTGCAAACGCGACCCGACAGGTCTATTACCTCCACCAAAGTTAACTGATAAGGCATGAACTTACGCTCCGCCCCTGGTCCAAGACTCTTCAGCTCAACCAGGTATGATGTCACACGCTTACGCATCCCTGGGGGCTCCTGAACAGACAATCCTGTATGCCAGTCCAGAGTCCCTGACAGATAAGTTCCCCATCTGTCGTCTTTATACTCTTGAGTTACCCCAATCTGTGTACCTGTTTCCCATGCATCAGCCAGCGTACCAAATTGCTGTCCTAATATCAAGCTCTTAATAGACTCAAATTTGGACCGAGCCTGAAGCTCTTCCAGTCCTTTTTCTCTGGTCTTGAGCTTGAACACAAATGGATAAGCTTCCACCCATAAATCTCTAACCGGCTTC
Organism: Nothobranchius furzeri; assembly: GCF_043380555.1. Taxonomy (NCBI): domain Eukaryota; kingdom Metazoa; phylum Chordata; class Actinopteri; order Cyprinodontiformes; family Nothobranchiidae; genus Nothobranchius; species Nothobranchius furzeri. Next base: position 34,931,798 of record NC_091746.1, read on the forward strand.
ACCAGGCTAGGATTCCTGAGCAGCTCTCCTACAAAAAACATACTTGGCTGGCTTGTCGGTAAGCAGGTAGTCAAAACACCATTCTTCGTGAAACAGCACCCATCTTTGATTTCACCTCTGTGGGTGCATTCACAGACCTGCCAGGAGATGATGCCTGGATTATTCCTCAAGCAGGTTCCGCAAAAACATATTTTAATGGGAGCAGACAGCTCCACTGCACCTGTATGTAAGTCCGTTCCTCTCTCCAGGTGAGTGGGCTTCTGCTCCCGGAGCCCCGACCATTTAATTAGGGTGCACAGAGATCCGCATATCACGCATGTTCCTGGCCTCAAGCCTCCCCATTGCGCGTAACGATACACATTTGCAGATTCTATGAAGCCCGGAAACATAGCCACTTTACAATCTTTAACACAATCCCCCTTCGTTAGCAAAATTAGGCCCGTAGCACCTGGGATCTTACAAGTCATTTCTTCACTAGATTTTGGCCCAGCCATGACCTTTAATCAAGTAATTAATTAAAAAAAAAAAAAAAATTTTTTATTTATTTATTTATTTTTTCAATTAATTACTTTTATTTTTCAGAGTTATTTTATAACTTGATGAGGGTGAACGCGCAAACCAGTGTCAGTTAAAACCACGTTCCCAGTTACGTCTTTTATTATAAAGGGACCACTTACGTTATGCTTAATGCAATCTCCTTTTCGAACCGGTCCTCTTTTGACCCAAATTCTTTCACCTTTCTGTAACACAGAGACGTGTTCCGGGTTAGTTTTTTTCTCAGTTCTTTTCAGCTTCGTCCTATTAAGGATCACATTTAGTTCTGAAACTCCCTCCGGTGTATCCCATCGGGAACTCAGGTTAGTCAGGATGTGATTTTTTATCGTCCTAACTGCTCTTTCTGCTATTCCGTTAGTGTGGGACTCGTATGGGATAGAAAAATTGTGTCTTATCCCCCTTGATTCAAGCAGACAAGAAACTTTGTCATTCTTAAATTCAGGTCCTCCATCCGAACGGAGTGACTCACACGTGAGGGGCAGGTGTAGAGATAAGGCCATGCTGACCGTATTTCCTGTGACACGTTTCAGCGGTATTATCTTGCTCTGATCACTTGGTCCATTATCTTTGATTACCAAAAAGAACTTATGTCCGTTCACTCCTCTAGAGGCACATTCACCAACATCCGTGCTGAAATGCACCCCCGGCACATCACACATGATGGGCAAATGGTCATAAATCACGGGTTGAGCCCCTCCTTTTACTTTACACGACTCACACGTTGCTTTTACTCGTGCTGTTAGTTCTTTCAGCTTTGGTACAGAAATATTTTCTTTTTTGAAAACCTCACGCAACCGTAATACTCCTACGTGTCCGTAATTTTTATGCGCAAATGTCACCAGCTCTTCATCAGCTGCAGCGCTCCTGTTCTGCAAAAACGCTGTGGGTAGAAACAAAGCGCGAGCTTGTACTAATTCATCCACTTCTGCGTTTCCGATCTCATCCTCGCTTTTTCCATTTGTATGGCTATTTACATGTGTCACCTGAATCTGTAATTTTTTCTTATAACACGATACTAAAGTCCACAAGTCAGCGTGTTCCAATCTTTCTCCATCAGTTTTCTGGAAATCTTTAGCTTCCCAAAATGCTAAATGATCATCTAGCCCGTCTTTAACGTATTTAGAGTCTGTGACCAATCTCACTGATCTGAGCTTCAGCTTACACGCGTCAGCGAGCGCCATGACAACGGCCGTCAATTCTGCAGTTTGAGCGGATCCGACAGTCTGTCCAGCTTGTTGATATTTCCTGTCCTTTAGCAGTCTCACAAACCCCCACTTACAGAAGTCTGCATCTGCTGTTTTCTTAGATCCATCAGTGTAGTAAACTGCCTCTGGTTTTATGGCTTTAACAACCTCTTTCCTGTCAGGCTTAAGTTTTGTTTCTCCTTCCACGTGAATCTGCGGGTTTGCCAATATGGGGAATATTCCTGTTCTAGGATTCTCTCTTTAGGCATTGAATTAAGCTGTCCTCCCTGCGGAGTGCTTCGGTTTACATCTAAAGGTTGGTAGGGGCTGCACAGCGAGTAGCAGTGAGTTTTCACTGCCGAATCTCTAGCCATACATCCACCTCGATAAAAATCATATCCTTGGCCTAAATAAGCATGCTTAAAAGGTTGCCCCCATCCTGGTTGCAACATGACTTCTTCCCTACTTTTTGCAGCTCGAATTGCCGAAGCCGTGAAGCCATCTACAGGGTACCAGTCTGGAAAAGGATTATCTGCTACTTCTCCTGCATAATTCTGGTCTCCCTCTGTATTAATTGCAAACTGGCCTCGTCCTGGTTCTGGAACCGGTCTAACTGGGCCTATGTTAGGAGGTGCCTGAGGGTCATAATATTTCATCTGTACTGGACGGCTTTTCTTATTTAGTCCTCTAATGCCATAAACCATAGGATTTGTCTCATCTTCTTTTTCTGCTCTCTGGGGTTGCTGCTCTACATTTTCTCTGTTCTCACCTTGCTCATGGGCTGTAACTGGGGATAACCAACTCACTTTTTCAGGTGTTTTGCCTCCAGGGATCCGAGTGCTGCATTTTTGTTGGGATCCGCATTCTGACCTGAGCGTCCCTTTGGGTGTGCCACGCACCACCAGTTGGGAACCCTGTTCTTCCTCCGATTCAGCCTCACTCTCGCTGCTTCTGTCTCTGGCCTCAAACCAATGTTTGACTTTCTTCTCTACTCGCGGCAAGGCTGACTTATCCACTAAAATTACGACCGGGATGTCTCCTAGCCTGCTAGAGGCTTCGGAATAAATCACTAAACCTGCGCCATATGCTTCAGTTATCCGACACACCTGGGGTTTGTTATTAAGCTTAAACACTAGCCGTCGCGCTCCTAAATCCAAGGCTTCTGACACCACCCGCTCCCAAGCTTGGTGAAAAGAGATGTCGGGATTATGAGGGTCTACGTTAATTATGGAAATCGCGCTGACACGACCTTCCAGATTCCCTAATTGCTTGTCTAAGAGAGTAGTAATTTCTCCTGCTTCGTAATTACGATCTACCAGCGGAATCATAGAACTTCTGCTTTCTGCCCCTAAAAGTCTCCTCAGAGAACTTAAGGAGGACGTAGTACTGGCAGAACTTTGTGGATCTTTCAGAAAGATCAACACATCTTCTTCTCGGATCTCCGCATCTATTTTCTCGCCTGACAAAATTATCACCGGTTCTTGACCTATCGTAACATGATTCGGAGGAGCCGCGGGACTATGCGGTTCTAACGGGGGAAAAGGAATTGGGTTTGGAGTCCTTTCAGCCCCTGACCGTCTCTGAGTCTCATCTTTGTCCCATGCAGCAACATGCTGTTCAGTGGGCGGTCTCTCCGCTCCTCTCATGGGCACCTGAGAAGTGGTTAGTACATGTAGAAACGGGTTCCACTGCGCCGGCCGAACCGCGTCAGGCGGGTTCGGTGGGGGTGGAGGAAATCCGCTCTCGGAACCGGGGCTCACAGGGAATTCCCCGCGGAGCGCTGGATACAAAGGGGGCGCGGTCGGAACCGATTGGACTTCATCCCAGGAGGCCGACATTTCGACTGCAGCTCTTCTCCGGTACATTTCCGCTTGGAGCTCCGTGATCCCCAGTCGGTTACATAACGCCTGTCTCATTTGAATTGCCTCATTTTTGCTTCTAGATAAGAAGTAAATTGTTCTACTATTAGCCCGTTGAACCACGAACTCCGCCATAGCAGAGTACATCGCTCCCTGATCACATCGGTACTGCCCGACTCCAAATGGAGTGAGAACTAAAGGTTCCGGTCCAGTTGGTATTTGCTCAAGCAATCCCAGAAGGATCTCATATTGCTCGCCCGTGGGGAGTTTCGCTGGATTTTCCCAACAACACCACGCTATCTGATTAAAAACAGGATCATTTTGTTGTTCTGCTAGAATCACCAAATCACCCACTAACGGAAATACATGATTATTCTTTACTTGAGTTTCAGCATTCGGACAGCGCTCCGCTGCGGCTTGAGCCGTTCCGGCCTCGTTCTGAAAGCTCCGGTTACAGGATACTGCTAAAACGCTTTGTGGTTCACCTTGAAATGTCGCTATTTCTCCGGTGACAAATCTCACATTAAGGAGAACATTTTCCGGTTTTACCGTTAAAGATCTATCTGCCATGGCTGGTTGAAAGTTTCTCTTTTTTATTATTTGTTTTATTTTTATTCGTTTTCACGTCTTATTCTTTATTCTTACTCTTTATTCCTTTTTATTTTTTGCCTAGCTTTTATCCTTGGCTTTTCTTACGTCGGAAAGCCGTGATTTCTTTATACCTCTTTGAGTTAATCGTCCGTTCTCCCAAATTTCTTTCCTTTTCGAGAAATTGGTGCGGTTTTCACTCCAAGGTTATAAGCGTATCAGGTCCATGGTGCGTAAGCTTTTATCAGCCTAAAAGACATAGTTCTACGTAGAATAGTCCGGTATCTAATATTTGAACCTTCGCCGATTAGCCCCACGTTGCAGGCGCCATGTCGCGTGCCCGTCCCATTTACCGGTTCCTTTAAAACCCAGTTCCGTTAGAACTTATGAGACGGTGCATCCATCAGGGTTCGGGGGTGTATCGACGAGTATAATCGTACCAGACCCGGGTTTGGACTACCTAATTAGAATCTTGCCTTTTATTTTAAAGGTGAAATGACTTGCACGAATAGCCAGCCCCAGAGTATTACACTTCTTTTAAACTCGTTACCTTTTGGTTAAGATACTAGAGAGAAGTCTGGAGGCAAGCCAAGCCTCTCAGCAATTGTTTGGATTATCCGGAATTAATTGCGCCTCTAACAGCTTATGTGGGAGGTTGGTAACTATAAAATGATTTATGCTAGTTGATCAGGCTATCATAAGTTTATCAATTTATTTATTAATCCAACCTTCCAGCTGATTAGAGACTTTTTCAACCTGCAATCAGAGCCAAAATAACCTCGAATATTTTGCTTTTATCGCCCTTAAGACAACTCGTTACTCGCAAGGAGGGGGAAGTTAAAACTTCCCTCATCTTAAGGTTTCTTTATATTATTCTGTTATAAACTGTAAAGTAAGTCCTGATAATTCAGAGACCGATCTTCGACATGCTTACCTCTGTGCAATTATGGTCAGGGCCCCAAACGTGAAGCTTTAGAGAAAACCTGAAAGAATCAGGATTATGTTTCTTTTTCAAAAAAGGTTTATTACAAAATCAAAATACAAAAATTGGGTAAAGTGAAAAACAACTGCGATCCCCCACGGAGGAATTAGTTCAAAATGATTAAATAAGAGTTAGTTTACACTAGCTCTTGTCTTCTCAGAATGTCCCCAAGAACGAAGCCCTCTAGCTCTGCTTCTCTCCAAAAAACTGCCTGTCATCCCCCATCCAGCAGGACGGGGGATGACCCCTCCAAATCTGCTCTGTCTCTTCTTGTCGTCTGCCCCAGCTCTCTCAATCTGATCTGAGCTGCATCCTTTTATATCATTTCTGAGACTGCTCTAAACAATGTAAGAGTCACAAGTCATTCTCTCCTGACAGTTTAGGTCAAGGGGTCATTTACCAGATACACTTTTTTAGCTCTACATAAGACATTTGGTATCATTTTCACTACATGCAGTATTCACATGAGGGCACAAAAGTTACATTCTGCACTCCTGGAATGAGAGCACAGGTCATAAATCTTCATGTTGGTAGCAAATTGTAGATCTTCCTCCAGCATTCCTGAGAGCTTCTGGGTCCAGTTGGACTTTCCTCACTCCATGCCAGTCCTTCTTTTCCCGCCAGAGGTGGAGTTAGGGGCGGGCCCAGGGGTGTGTCCATGGGTGGATCCAGAGAAGACAGCCTGTCTTTTGACCCTTTGCCTAGTTCTGTCCTCACCAGCAAGTCCTGAACTATTGTCCTCTTGACCCTTGTGTGACCCTTGTCTCTGACCACTGTTTCTAAGCCTTGACCGATTGCTCGGACTTGCAACAAACTTACTAATAAACTTGATTTTTTACTTTGGTGAAAAGGTTAGTTGTTTTTTAAAAGGTTCAAAGTAGAGATGGATGATAGACATAATCATTGAGTTTCGTTAACATAATGTTTGGTGTCTATGCATTTGATTGATTTAAAAAAAATTAATACTTCTTTAGATAAAAAATGCAAATAACAGCAGTGATTGCTGTCCCTTTTATACACAGATTAAACATTTACACAACTGAGGAAGACCGGTAAAACAGGAGGATCATAATACAGTAAAAGGCTCCAGCATGCTGGTCTTTCCAGGAGACAGCAGACTACCAACTTTCCTTTCACAACCCAGTCAGAAGATGTGCAGATGTCATGAGATTTTATAATAATAATAATAATAGTAATAATCAAACTTATTTAGCGCTTGTTTACATGCACTCTCACATTCACACAGTTCTAGTGATGGTAAGCTACTTTGTAGCCACAGCTACCCTGGGGCGGTCTGACAGAGGCGAGGCTGCCATTTGGTGCCATCGGCCCCTCTGACCACCACCAACACAGGCAAGTTGGGTGAAGTGTCTTGCCCAAGGACACAACAGCAGAATACCCCTGGCGGGAGCTGGAATTGCACCCATGACCCTCCGATCATGGGGCAACCCGCTCTACCACCTGAGCTACTGCTGCCCCCAACATTATTGAACGATATGGACGTTACAATGTGTCTAAATGATTTTGTAGTCTCCACCACCACAGTAGCAGTCTGCCCTACATGAACATGCTCTGAATTACACTCCTAATCACTCCCTGGTGATGATTTTCACAAGTCCTCCAGTCAACATGTCGGAGTTTACAGAAAATATGCTGTAAAGTCTGCAGTACCCTTGCAAACAGCAGACACCATTGCAGGAATGGCAGCAGAAAATAGTTTGTTTGAAACACATTTTTAACAGACACACATATGCAGAACCGCATGCACCCACACACACACACACACACACACACACACACACACACACACACACACACACACACGCACACGCACACACACTTATATTCAAGGATAGAAATGTTTGTAAATTACATGCTACAGTGGCCTGCCATATGGATGCAGCGGTAAGGAGCAGCAGACTTGTAGCAACAACTGGACTCCAGGTATCTTCTGCTCCATACCGCTGCAGGCATCTACAAATAAATAACAAATAAACCTTTACAACAGGCTAGTAAGGATCTTTTCTTCCACTTGTACAGTTTAGTCATTCAGTTTCATGATCATTGTGTTTTTTAAGAACCCCATTTGATCGGTAGCATGCTACCCACTAGCAGCATGAGCCAATCTGCTTGTAGTTTTCACTCGATCCCAAACTTTGGACCATTTCTGCCTTTTACAATGGTTTGTGTCTTTGTGTCTGCTGGTTTCTCTATTTTCCTCCACAGCACCTAGATTACCACACTGTGCACCAGACTGTAGTGCACACATTTAACAAAGCCTTGAGTCAGTAATACATATTTTGAGGAATTTTTTTAACTGAAGTAGTCGAGGATTAGTTTCAGCCCTAATTACATGTGAAATATTCTCTTTTACTTTTCACTTTATCAACTCCAAACAAGAACAGTTTACTCTTAATTTTTTTGTGATTAAAAATTATCAAAAGCCTAAACATGCACCAATTTGTTTGAATATGAAAGGAAGTAAAATGATCTGTTAGAGTCAAGGTTTGCTAACGCCACCACCTACTACCTACAGGAACTTTCCAGATAATCTGAGGTGTGAATGCATAAAGGTAATCAACCATGATACAGGCCAGAGATTTACCTAGCTGCTTCTCACTTTGATTCTGATTTATTATTATATTTTACCAACCCTGTTAAAAGTGCTAACTTGGCCATTTGCTTCCTTATCAAAAAGCAAACTTGTAAATTTTTTACTAAGTTTCATTTTATTGCTTATGTAAATCTAGATCAACACACACACACTGACTGAAAAACTACTGAACAGCCAGGAACAAACAAACATGTAATGGTGTTTGGAAAACACAACTTGCTTTTGTAGAATGAGAGAGGAGAGCACAGAGATGTTGTACAAGCAAGTGAAATTGCTCTGACTGACTGATATGAAGCTGTATTTGAACCATACGGCGAAGATGACAGCGGACCCACATCAGTAGCACACAGAAGGAACTGTCAGCTGCCATCCCCCATGCTGTCATTCACCTGGAGTCCCCAGACTTGTATGTCAGATGGATCTCTCTGGATTTCAGTTCTAAGTTTTCCACCTTTATTCCACAGACAATATCATTAAACTCAACGTGCAACTGGGCTTTGGACTTCTGATGGACAGATGTAAATATCCATGGTGTTTTCCACCATTGTTCTCAACACAGGCATTTCACAAGGATGTGTAATGAGTCCACTGCTGTAACCTATCCTTTCAATCGTATCGTGTTGTTTGCAGATGACACTGCTGTTGTTTAAATCTGAAAAGCCTATGTACCAGAGGGATGTCAGAGCTTGCAGAGTGGTGTAGGACAACCACCCCAACCATCAATGTGGAGATAGGGGTGGACTTCAGAACGAAGGCGTACATGCCTTGTACCCTCTTCATTGAAAGCTTAACTGGCGCTGGTGAAATCAGCTAAATACTTGGACCTGCTCATGATCTCTGACTGTACATGAGCCACTAACACAACTAACATAATTAAACAGATTCACCAAAGGGTCTTTATAATGATGATGATGAAGTGTTTCCACTATTGAAATTTCAGGGTCGTTTTTCCAGAAATTCACACCATGTGCATGTCTCCACTTCACCGATCTGGCCAAACTGGCCACTTTCAGGGACTAACAGTGTACTTGAGCAGGTGAAAGGCATGGTAAAGTCACTGAGTGAACTCAACCTGAATGGTTGAAATTCAGTAGGAAATGACATCAGCATAAGTCATCGAAAAACACAAACAACATTAGAAGAGTTTCTGGGGAAGCAGAAGGAAGCACAAGCAAATAAACACTGTTCATGCTGCTTTTAAATTACTGTTAATAAACTCCCAACACCTAAAAACGCAACACAAGCTATGCCGTAGTTCACAGGGCTTGATTGTCTTTGAGTTTTACCTGCCTGCCTTTTGGAGTTATCATCCTGCACTTGGTCCTTTACCACTGCATTTTGACATTAGGAAGCAGGTGGTGGTGAGACATTATTTTAAATGGAAGATGTTTGGAATGGGCATTCTCCTTCCATACAAATAGATCTAATTTTTCATTCCCAATTCCCAAAACCTGACCAAATATTTACCCTATTACCAGAAGAGCTATTTGTTCATGATCTGCTTTTAAGCGGCTAACCTGTGGCACTGCTGCATGTACAGAAGGTCAATAATCTGGATAACATGTTGGATGAACATCAGCTGCTCGTGAAGTAAGCATGCATGCTTTGAGACCACGTAGTTTGATCATTCAAATACAAAGGCACATCATGTTTGAATGGTGAAGAGCAGAAAGCATTAGGGAAATACTACCTGGCAGCAGAGCTGAGATGTCATGTTACAGACAGAGAAAGGCTGATAGAAGTTAAATCACATCTTAGGAGGCTACAGGGCTCTGTGACCAGAAGGAGAGGCAGTACTGTGACAATGTGAGAAATCAGAGAGAATATTACTGCCTGCAGCAGGTAATGTTACACGGTCAGGTGTTAGAACGGAGGAGGACACAGGATAGAAACCCACAGAAAGACCCTCAGGCCCATACAAAGAAGAATTAAAGGAAATACTGCTGATCTGTGAGATTGGGAGCTGGAGTCGTGTCAGTGGATTTACAGCAGGGATCATCAGAATCAGATGAGCAGAGCTCCCTCATTTGCTTTGAGACTTTTTCAGTTTTTTTCAGTTTGATATTTTATTCTAGTTAACTTTGGTACTTTTGCTACTATTTTGTCAGTAACAGAATATTAAATTGGCTTATGTTGGCTTTTTGGCTTTTATACATTAAGTTTAAATTCCTGGAACATCCATCCATGAATCTAAAGTTGGGTCATAGAGGTACCATACCATACCATAGTTTATTTATATAGCATATTGAAAACGCGGCATGGGAGCTGCCCAAAGTGCTGCACAGGCTAAAAAAACACGACAATTCTAAGGAACTAAAACAGAAGATAAAAATACCGGTCAAAAGCAGATAAAACATGATGAATACTAAGAACACATTAAAACAATGACACAATAAAACATCAAAACGAGTCACTGTATAAAAGCCAAATCGTAAAAGTGGTTCTTTAAACGAGATTTAAAAACCGCCAGTGATGGAGCCTGCCGAACTCCAATGGGCAACGAGTTCCACAACTTTGGAGCAGCATGCACAAATGCTCGTTCACCCCGTGATTTGTATCACATCCGCGGCGTCCACAGCAGCAAAAGGTCAGCCGACCTCAACGTGCAGACCTCCCTCTCCCCATCAACACCCTAGCCTCTCCTGGGAGATGTTTATACATCCATCTGAATGGGCATAAGAGGCATCTGGTAAGTTCTAGGTCCATCACATGTTATCTTCTCAGTACCACAAATCCAAACCTTTATTGGGAAACATGAGGCATCGTATGTTTGAACAACTTCAGCCATTTGCCTTTAATGCAAATGATCGGAGATGTTTTTCTTTGAATCAATGTCAATATCTCCTGACCATAGTGACTGTTGAAAGATGGATCAGGAAGTTGAGAGGTCCACAGTTTGGCTTAGCACCTTCTTCACCATGACAGACCAGATCAACACTCTCATTCTGATCAGTTCATCTCTTATCTCATCCTAGCATCACTGGTTGAGATCCATAATCTCAGACTCTTCCTGTCTCACTCGGCTGTGAACTATCTCAGGTCACATTGAAGGTTATACATGCCAACAGTACCACACTGGCTGCAAAAAGCAGAGAAGAGGCCCAGGGGTCTACAAGTCAGACACATTTCTCTCCATGTCTACACCTTGAAACTCTGTCCATAAACACATCTACACTTTGAAAATCTGTCCATAAGCAACAACAAGGGCATCTCTGGCAGAGTTCACCATTCTGCAAATGCATACACAGCTCCAGATTTGGTTGAACTCGGGACTTATAGACTTAAGAAGTGATTGGAAGAGGCAAGTGTCCTGAAAATGTGACCTTTTTCTAGACACTTGTAGACTACATAACAAATCTCACCTACAATAATCTCCTCAGCACATCTGCAATGCTCAAGCTCTGGTCCACTCAATCATCTGGACAAAAGTCATGCTATGCCATGTAGATCTCATGCATATCCCTTACCCAACATTTAAATTTTCTAACGTTAAAGTCATTGGAGCACAAAAAAAATGCACTTAGAAAGCTTCCTTTAGAAATATTATATAATATTTCATAAGTCCCAATTTTTTTACAGGAATTTCAGCCTTGGCTTCAGCCCTAGCAAAATATAATAAAACATGTGTGTGTTTCTCAGATTTAACCCCTTTATTGCCAGGTGTATTATAAAAACCAGAAGTTTGAAAACTGTACAAAAAATGAAAAAAATCAAATCATTTTCTGTGTGTTATGTCCAGATGACCTTTTTTGTGGGTAAGTTGTCACAGCCTTGGAGTGTCACAAATAGGCATAAAAATATTTTTGCTCACTTTGTAGTTTTTGTGTAATGTCATATTTTCTAAAATACTCACGTTAAAGTCATTAGAGCACAAAAAAATGCACTTACAAAGATAGCCAGTTGAACACTTTATTAAAGCACACGAACAAAGAAAAAGTGTGTGTGTGTGTGTGTGTGTGTGTGTGTGTGTGTGTGTGTGTGTGTGTGTGTGTGTGTGTGTGAGAGAGAGAGAGAGAGAGAGAGAGAGAGAGAGAGAGAGAGAGAGAGAGAGAGAGAGAAACTTAGAGGGGAGTGAGTTAACAGCTGCAGGCTGAGCACACAACAGTTGAGTGCTCCTTGCACACAGCCTGTCCACATGCTTGGCAAAAGCGTGCATGCACGCTCCTCTTCCCCCTGCAAAGGTGGCACTTTTTCTTTTTCTGTTCCTGGGCTGGAGCTGTCTCTGCCTGCTGCACCTGCAACAAAGCTGCAGCGCTGCTGGACCGCGACAAGCGAGTGCTTCTCGCCTGGGCTGGTCTCACCATGGAGCTCCCAAGCTCCTGCAAGAACATCCTTCGACGGATGCTCCTCTTCTGCTGGTTCCAGGCCGGTTCCACAGACAGCCACAGGACCAGGGCATTGTAGGCGCTCACATGTAACATGTTGTAGAAGAGCGACATGGGCGAAAGTCTGGTCTTGCGGTGGCAGCTGTATGTTGCAACGAGCTGGAATAAAAATAAATGAATTAATAAATTACATATGCAATTAGGTTGGTGAATTATAATAAAACAAAATAAAATAAATAAATTACCTTGTCCAAGTTGTCAACTGCCCCTTTGCATCGGTTGTAATAGATGATTATGGTCGGCTTCTGCTGCGGTCCCTCCTGGATCTGAACCTGATGGTGTTTGGTGCTGAGGAGCAGAACGTTCCGCCGGCGCTTTGGAATGTAGCTCACCGCGGTGGAGGTGAAGCCAAACAGGGAGGACAGAACCACTCTGCTTTTCATCTGGAGCAGCTGTGGGGGCAACTCTGGCTTGTTGCGCCTAACTGTTCCCACAAGACAGATTTTTTTTAGCAGCTCCTCTCCAAGAACCAGCGAGGTGAAAAAATTGTCCGTGGTGACAGTGCGGCCGCTCAGTCCCTCGGTGAGTTCCAGCACCACCTGCTTCCCTTGCCCCCTTTCTGCCGGGGCGTCTCGAGTCGTCTTGCCCAGGTAGGGAATAATCCCCCAGGCATAGGAAGTGGCCACATCGCACACCACCCACAGCTTGATGCCATATTTTGCCGGTTTTGTGGTTGAAGTAATATGTGTGGATCTAATTACCGAGGAGCCAGCCATCACGCGCAGCGCCTGCCTGGTGTCTGTTGCCCACACTACTGTGCGTCAGGATAAATGAGTCATGTGTAGACCCAGGCCAACTTGCCATCACATTTGTTGGAACCATGTCTGGCCCACAAATAATTTGGACGTTGTTGGAGTGTATGTTTTTTCTATTTACATAAACATATTCATTCTCACTCGGAGCCCTTATAGCAACATGAGTGCAGTCAATAGCACCTATTACGTTTGGAAAACCGGACATTGCTGCAAATTGCGCTTTAATGTTGGCCTGTTCTCCGACAGTGTAGGGGAACTTCATGTATCGGACTGTCATTTGAATTATGCCATTTAAAACTGCAGGCATTATGATGCTCAGGGATGACTGAGATATTCCAGATCTAAGGGTTACATGTATGTTATCCAAAGAAACTTTGGGCAGTAATTGAAATAATATCCATTCGATCAAGCCAAGATGACCCTTCCTGTCTGCTAATTCCTGTTGGAATGAGCCGGTTTGCCAGGAACCCAAGAGTAGTCAACAGCTGGAGGTGCACTGGAATTGAATGAGTCCGGCGGGTCGGTCACTCTAGCACCGGGCTCAGCTCAGCACAGAGGTTTAGGAGGGGGGCTCTGGGGAATCTAAATCTGCCGATCAGCCAGTCGTCATCATGTGCCAGGAAATCTGTGTGATCTCTGAACACTCTCTCCATCCAGATCCTGCCATTGGCATAGTCATCCAGGAGTGCCAGCGCATCCATTGTGACACATGATGCATGAGTGTATCCGCGGTATACATGTTTACTCAGTAATCACAGTAATTGCTGCAGACCTGTCAAAATTGATACGCCAATAAGGCGGGGGGGTTGCTTGTTCTGTGTGCGCACAAAGCGGTACAAGTGGTAATGCTGCTGGAATTCATAATTTTATCCTTCTCAGCAGCAGCACTGCAGGTGCTCTCCATGTCCAAAATGTGCGTAAGCCAGGTCCTTAGTCAACTTAAAGTTGCGCACATTTTTCCGCTATGTTTTCTTTCATAAGTCCCAAAGTTTGCGCGGATGTTGCTTACATGTATGCAGTTTTCCAACCCCGTTTTGTGCGTAAGCAAGCTTGTTAAATGAGGCCCCTGGTCCACCGAGAAACCATTTTTTACCTTTTTTTTTAATGATCAGTCACTCTGAGTTTTTCATGCAGGCTGGACCTAGGTTACACCTATATTAGCTTCCAGCCCAGCGACCTCCCTATATCCCGTCTTGGTTGGAGAGGTGCCTGATGGCAGTATATTTTAGCTTCAGCTTTGCTACTATAAATGCCTAAATCCTCCCCAGGGTGCCGCGGCAAATCCCGTTTTGAAAATGCTATGGTCCTATAAAAACAGTTATTGTGTGAGAGTTGGCAAGCCTGGTGCTAGGATTTGAAAAGCCTGACACATTGCTGTTAGCCAATCCAAGGCGAGATGTCTGAATATCAGGAAGTAAAACTCCAAATCCTGTTGTCTGAAGCTATCAATTTCCCTCTGGAATTAAAAAAGTATTTTTGAATTGAATTGAATCTTCTCATCTAGCCTGAAACAGGCACATCGGAGCTTTCTCCCCCAGAGTACGACTCACAAAGCATTCGTTCCTACCACTGCACTTTAAACCATTAGGACCCAACCAGAGACATGCTAAATGTTAAACAATTCTAAAAGTTTTTCTCTCTTTATGTTAATTTGACGTTTTTTGTGAGAGTCAGCCCAAGATCAACCCTCAACTTTGGTTTTGTGTGATACTGCAGAATCCTCATCATCCACTTCATTCCTTGGGGTGTTTTTAGGATCTTAAAACACTGGAGGCTTTGGCAGTCCAGAAATCTTTAGATGTTCTTCCTGTGTGTGCACAATTTTCATGTCATTTCACGGTATGAGGAGTAGAAGATCTAATGTACATTTTGAGGACTCATTCAGCTTTATCATGACTTTTATTGCCAACGGCAGCAATTGAGAAGCGCTAAACAACAAAAGTAATTCAGCTTTAAAGCTTTTATTTGAGGACACTCTCATACAGCTCTGGTCCCAGAACGTGTGTCCCAGACACTGACTGGGTTTTATCCGTTTGAGACACTTGTCTCCATTTCTGCTGGTGTCTCATCGGTCTGTTCCACTCTTTTTATGTGCGACAATCAGATACCAAAAAGAATCAAATTAAATCTCTCTTTTTTAGATCAGAGCATCACAACAGTCATTCATCTTATTTATAGATTTGATCCAGACAGCAGCTGCCTGCTGACACTTCCCTGATGATTATTGCTGTTTTTTCCCTCTGGTAATCTCTCTGAGCAGTTTTATTTTATTGTGCCATTTGTAGCTGATTTTAGGTTTTCCTCTTAACTTTTTAGGATTCCTGCTGTTCTATAAGTTCTTACAGATTTTAATGGAACTAAAGCAAAAATCTATATGGAAGTGTGATGTAGGATAGCTTTAGTTCACAATTTCATGCTATAAGAGCAGAAGAGCTGCTCTGGAGCTGGAATTCACTAGAGAGGGGTGAGTTGAAATAAAACGTGCTTTTATGCTGCTGTGGATGGGGTCAGGCCTGAACATAGAAGCTGCAGTTGTGATAATGAGCTAAAAACAAGGTTTTCAAGTAGACATAAAGATCTATATTTACAGATTCACGGTTCAGATGTTATGGAGCTGCTTTGAATAGGGTGATGAGGTCATAGCCAACAAAAGGTGTTACAGTGAGTTTGTTTGTTAAAAACAACGACGAACGTGTTAATAACTAAAGCTTGTCAAAATGTATAACATGCTGTTAAAGTTCCAGTTACTGAAAAGTGCTTAATTTTACTGCATTTAGCAACATCCCTTAAAATGGATTTAACTGATTCACCTATTCCAAAACTGTTCAAATGAAGGCAACTGGACTTCTTTGGTTTCCTGAAGACGTTTCGCTTCTCATCCGAAGAACTTTGTTTATTGACACATTGAATTGTTTACTTTGTAAAGTACATTGAGATGTCTCTTGTGGTGATTTGGCACCATATACATAAATTGAATGAACTGAGTCACAACTTTCGAGTTTAATATACCCTTTTCAAAATCAGCATGAGATTATAAAAGCCAACTATATGAAAGTCTTTGTCAATGTTTTAAATCTGTTCTTTTCAAAGTCAGTAGAAAGTAAAATGTATTCATATAGCACTGATCACTAAGAAAAATCACACAGTGTTTTACAAAGATCAATGTATGGCATTAAATTCAAATCAGAAAACACAATCAGTTTTAAATAAAAGAGTCCTCAGCTGCTTTTTAAAGGTGTCCAGACTCTCGATACAGCATAAAAAATGAAATGGATACCAAAGTTGGGTTGCAACAGCCTGGAAAGAGCAATCACCTCGACTTTTGTATGAGGTCTTTGGAACTTCTAGAAGGTTTTGGTGTGTAGACCTGAGAGCTCGAGTTGGAACATACAGCTTTAACAGTTCAGTAATATAGGGAGGAGCTTGATCCTGTAGGTCAGGGGTGTCAAACTCAAACTCACACAGGGCCGAAATGAAACTCTGGGACGGAGTCGAGGGCCAAACTTAATATTTTTTGAAAAAGAGACGGCAAATTTGCACATTTTCTTTATCAACATGTATGCAATTTTGAACCTTTAAATTTGGAAACAAACTTATTTCTGCATTAACACTGAATGTGGAATAACCAAATTACACACGAGCAAGTCAGATTAAATAAAAGGCATCAGTGGTATTCATTACTTGTGGTATATTCAGTATTTTTAAAATCTATTCAGGATTTATGTTTTCTCGATTATTCATTTTTCTTATTTTTTCTTCTCCTTTTTTTCTCCTGTAATACGTGTCATCGCTACTGTGACGTCTAGCTTTCCCCACTGAGGAACAATAAAGGGATTTTCTATTCTATTCATCTATCTGCAGCCTTTCCACTTCCTGTTTTACTGTAGGTTAAATCTTTTCTCACGGGCCAACAACAAAATAAAAATATCATTTTATCTTAAATGCAAATGCAATATCTCACCTGTTAACTTTCATGTTTTGGAGCAGAAAAAGAGCATAAAACAAACATATTTAAAGCTCAGTTTGCTCCACTGGTTTACTGTGATGCTCACCTGTTCCAGCCAGATACCTGCATCATGGGGTTGATCTGAGCTGAGGAGGAGACTCCTGTTGTTTTGTTCATCTTCATCATAATAATGACAACATTAGATGACAACAGGTGCTCACATAGGTTTGTGCTGCTGAACATGTCTGAGCAGCTTGACCACGTTGTTGTGTGTCAGGGAGGAAACACAACGACAGCAACCACAGAGTCATGCTGGTTTGAGCGTGTCGCTGCTCGCTGGAGTTATATCAGCTCTGTCTGGACATTAGTTTGAAAACTTTCTCTTTAAGTCGTGAACACATTACTGAGCAGCTAGAATCTCCGTTTCTGGGCTTCAATGTCAGAAAATAGCTGAGTGAACTCGGCGCTGAGTGAGAGGAGTGTAGTTTGTCAGAGACAGCGGAGCTGCAGACACCCATCTACCCCTGACTGCCTCGGGCTGGAAAAAACACAAAGGAGGGGGCACGTCGCCTCCGCGCTGACGCAGCAAAGCATCATGGGAGTTGAAGTCTTTACGGTAAAATCGGCCAGCGGGCCAGTTTTAATATATTTTTGATATTTATCTCGCGGGCCACATAAAAATGCTCCGCGGGCCGCATCTGGCCTGCGGGCCTTGACGCTGACATATGTGATGTAGAGCATTGAAAAAGAAGCCTGGGGCATACCGGAGGTGGATGCGCCACAGAGCGTCGTGCCCGAGATCTTGAGAAGTCAAGTGATCACACAGGATGCGCCGCTGAGCGCTTCTTGGAAAGTCGCGCGATAGTCACAACATCACACGGGACTTGAGAACAGAAAGCGGGAAGTGTCTATATTGTTTATACGTTATCAGACTTGCCGTTGTGTTTTGTGAGACTCAAATTTATTAAAAATGGGTAAGTACACTATTTATTAGAATATTTTAAGATCAATAGTACTTTAAAGTTATGCTGTAAAGCTGTTCTGTATCATAATGTCTGTTGTAAAGTACTTCACAATGGGTAACCAGTGCAGACACATTAGAATAGGAGTGATGTGAGCTCTTCTATTTGCTCCAGAAGCCATTAGCAGCCATTTGCTAAACTTCCATTTTTCCTCGTTAATGTATACACAGCACCCCATAATGACAGAAAAACACAGAAATTTAGACATTTCTGCAGTGTTGTTAAAAAAGAAAAACTGAAATATCATCCATTCCACCCATCCATCCATCCATCCATCCATATTCATTTTCATCCGCTTATCCAGAGTTGGGTCACGGGGGCAGTAGCCTAAGCCGAGAGACCCAGACTTCCCTCTCCCCAGCCACTTGGGCCAGCTCCTCCGGGGCAATCCCAAGGCATTCCCTGGCCAGGTGAGAGACATAGTCCCTCCAACGTGTCCTGGGTCTACCTTTAGGTCTCCTCCTGGTTGGAAGTGCCCGGCAAGCCTCACCAGGGAGGCATCCTGACCAGATGCCCGGGCCACCTCAACTGAAATATCGCATGATCCTAAGTATTCAGACCCTTTGCTGTGGCACTCATATGTTTATCTCAGTTCTTGTTTCAGTTCTTCACCACAAATTAATTTTTACATTGTAAAACTGTCAAAACTAGTTCTATTAAGTCAAAGAAATATCAACCAATAATCTGTTAATGGCATTGTTTCTGTCCTCCTCAGATGTATTGATCGGTAGGGGCTTCCGTAAGTATTCAGAGAAACTAATTCTGGTCATTTATTCTGTAGGATGATACTTTATTTAGAATAGAATATATGAACCTAATGCTATTTTATATTTCTGGTTTCCCAGGAAGGTATTATAATATGAAAAATGTTTTTATTTTCTTTTTCAGAAACTGATGTCATGTTCATTGTCTTTCTATCAACTATTTGTTTAAACACTATGGTGGCTGCAGTTCTATTTTTATTTTTTATGTCTAAATGACATTTTTCTTCAGATGATTTCTTCTAACAGACATCTGAAATGGCAGCCGATCACATCCACCAGATGATGCTCTAAATGATAAAAGAGACGTCTGCTGACCAAACTTCATTTTTTATCTCTGGCATGCTCACATAAGTAGCAGGTCTTTGGTCGACACACAGAGAAAATCTAGAAGACACAGTTTATAAAGGGTAACGTGTAAAAGGGGAGTGCAGACAAGGATTGATCAAATAAGAGTAAACCAAAAGAATGCAAGAGACATGGGGAAAGAGAGAAAAATGACTAAAAGTTGCAACACATGCATGAAGGGGAAAACAGGAGAGGGGAAAGGGGGAAAATGTAGTGGATGAAACATGAGACAAGAGCTTGAGGAAGCTGAAAGAGGAGAGTTGATGGCAGCAGAAAAGAGAGCAGAGCAGATAATCTATCCACAGGGGAGAGGAGTAAGTTGCTTCCTCCTGACACAGCTTCTCTCTGTGTGTGTGTGTGTGTGTGTGTGTGTGTGTGTGTGTGTGTGTGTGTGTGTGTGTGTGTGTGTGCGTGCGTGCGTGCGTGCGTGCGTGCGTGCGTGCGTGTGTGTGTGTGTGTGTGTGTGTGTGTGTGTGTGTCAGGATGTGGTTCATATAGCGACCTGAACAGTCTTTAAGGAGGATGTCAGAGGACCATCCTTGTAATAAGAAAAAGGCCAAAATGTATTGCTCCATGATCAGGAACTGTGATCATTCTGTGAGGTGGTTTAAAATCCCAGAACATGAAAGTAGAAAGGTTTCACAATCACCTCATTCCTCATACCTCATTCTGAACAGTGGCATTACCCCAGGGATCTGAGCTTGGACCACAGGCGTAGCCCTGCAGGTGCCCTCCAGTTTTAGTGAGACACATTTAAACAAATGCTTTGTTCAAGTTTAATGGGTAGAGTTCAGATGTCTGAGTGCAAATGAACATAGAACCACAAAGCTCATCCTCACCCCGCCACCTCTGTCCACACAGTTGCAAGGTGCATCAATAAAATTGAGAGAGTTTAGGAGACCAGTGGTGCTTTAGGATGAAAATCCTCGCTGAGTTCTGTTAAAGGTTCTGCATGTGTAAAAGTGTGGACATATGAGAGTTAACATTTATGGATTTGACAGATGCTTTTATACAAAAGACCCTTAAGGCTGACAATAAACTATTACAGAGTTCAACGCTTCTGTTAGAGAACTACATGTAAGCAGTCTCTTCTCTTTTAGAATTAGATGACTCTTATCTGTATGAACACACAAAATGAACACATGGCTCAGTTTTTACCAACAATAGATGATTGAATATCAACACACCATTGAAACACAAAAATGTATGAAACAACTTTCTAGTCTTTGTTTATTTTGATGCAACATTTTACTATAGGGACTTTTACGGGTTTTTGTTTAACATTAAAGAGCAAGTCACCCCCTACCAGAGTATTACTACACTCCCATTTCCTGTTTGAAAAATGCAACAAATGCTGTTGCCTAGCAAACCGAGAAGGCGGAGCCACTAACACACACACACACACACACACACACACACACACACACACACACGCACGCACGTACGCACACACACACACACACACACACAGGCTCACAACAACATTGTGACATCATTTGGTACCAGCTAACGTTCTAGGGTACTTCTTAGCCAATAGCGATGACAGATATAAATTCAAATGCAGTGCAGAGTTTTTACTCGACAGCAGCACAACACTGGCAGTTTTAGGCAGAAAACTAAAATTTGAACTAAAATGCGCTGAAGTGCTAAACTATTGACTACATGTGTCTGCAGCACGATTAGACACGCGCTTATATAGTTTATCAGAAAAAAAGTTGATTTGGGGGTGATTTGCTCTTTAATAAACAATATTAGCTGATGTTTCTTAATCTTTCTAAGGAGAGAACTCGAGGTCTGAGCCAGGTTTCTATAAGCCCAGCTGATCCACATTTACCTGATGTACAGACTTGGCTGACCTGTTGTATATGGATATTTAGTCTAATGCTTACTTTTACACTGGTGCCAGAGTCCCATCTTCATTAAGTGGTCCTGTGGAATTAAAATGCACATATTTGATTTCAAGCTCATTGTAATCATATCTTCATTTTTAATTGGTTACAGATTGTTTCATATTCATGTCCTTAAGCTGAGGGGAAACTTGAGAGCATAAAGTAATTTATCTGCCAGTGCTGTGCAGACACACCACAGCTGGAGAAACACAGTGGCAGCCATCATCATACTGGAGTGTTTGACTATGAATAAGTGAGTGTATTTAAAAGGAGAGGAAAAGTTGCATAATGTTTAAAATAGATAATTTTTATTTTCCAGTTTAGCATCATTGACTTTTCAGTTCAGATATCAAATGTCCTTGTTTTGGCCAAAGGTAAGAACAATGTTGTGTTTAATTTTAAAACTCTACTCCATAATGAAACCACACTTATTCCACTGACTAATGTATACGTATGTCTTGTGTTCTTATGCTTGCAGTCTGTGCAAACAGAAGAGCTTGTCTGAAGAACAAGAGAACTGAATGGTTGTTTCCTTTGTTCCTCTTTTAATCAACCTTTGATTACAGTTTTTCTCAATTGCTAAAGCATGATTCCTGAAACCTTGCTCCCTTTTCTCAAAACATTAAACACAAAACCTCAGCTTCAAGCACGGTTTACAAAACCTCTCATTCCTCTTGCAAAATCTAACTTTTGCCTCAAAACAGTTTCAGCTGTGCTCAAAATCAAACACTACCCTCAAATCATAAACAAATTACTCACAATTACATACACCATCAAGCAGTCAGTAAACAATACACCAAAAAATAGAAAGCACAATGTTCAGGGCCATACAATTTGTTTATTGTACCATGAAGAACCTGCAGTCCATTGTGCTACAGTGTACAATGACAGTGAAAAAAATACATAAGATGAAAAACATCAAAGGACTAAACATGTTATCAACGGGCTTCTTCTTGTCTGTGGGCTGGGTCAGGCCACAGCACTTCATCGACATCACATGCAATATTTTCCCTCCTGAGGCTCAAATTGGGTTGCACTCTAAGTCCTGCTTCCCTCTTTGTCAGCCCATGGACAACAACACGGTCTATGACTGTTGCTCAGATTTCATTGGATATTTCCACTCTTTGTCTTGCTCTTCCTCTTCATCCTCCTCTTTCTCTTTCTTGCCCTCCTCCTCATCCCCCACCTTGCATACACACCCGTCCTTGTCCTCTCACATGAATTCTTCTATCCATTGTCACACTTTCTCATTCCCACCTTCAACAACCTGTTTGCTCTCTGAACTTGCTTGTATTGGCTGTCACATCATTTGAAACAAGTGAAATCTATTTTGACTGATTGAGTTCAATCAATGAAATTTGTGCTCTTGTTATGGATAAATGTGTGCCACTTGTGTTTACCGTTAAGGATGACATGATGTACATTAGAGTGCAGAATGTGTTTTAAGAATGAGAATGTGTTTAGAGTTTTGCTAAACCGTGTGAAATTGTTGAAGGTTTTGACAACAGGCTCAACAGTTAGCTTGAGTTCAAGCAACTGAGAACTTTCTTCAGTCAATGGATTTTAGTGTTTTAGCAATTGAGAAAAACTGTAATGCATACCCAGTGTGATTACACTCGCATTTAAAAGTTTGAGCCAGATTTTAACCTTTCTCCTTTCATTGTGAAATGTACAACTTAAAAGTTTTTGAGCAACAAATAAGTGCATAAATGTGATTTTTTTAATCTTATTCACACCAGATTAAACCTATGTGTACAGGTCTTAATGTGTTCATGTATCCTTGCTAAGATCTAATCACTTATCTCTTAGTTATGTGAATCTTGAATTTTGCTTTTTGAAACCATCAGCAAGCTTCTGACATATTTCTACCTCATTTTTGACGACTCTACTTAGCAGAATTTGTAGGGTTCATCTAAATGTGGTTGGTCTGTTGCATGGCCAAACTTTTTAACTATCTAGGGTTGTGGTGAGATTTTAAAAGGGTGTGCTTGATAGTAGCCTTCTTTATTCAACCAGCAGTCCTTTTTTGATATGTTTTTGATGGCATGTCTCTGTTGGAATGCCTAACTGGGGACAATATTGAAAATTTTGCTGATTTCAGATCAATGTAAAGCAACACATTCTCACACCCTAAGCGTCGGAAACAAACGCTTGGTCAGCCACCCTCCACGTCAGACCCCAGATGCCAAAAGTGCCCTTTTTCGTTACTTATGTGCGAAAAGGGGTTTTCCCTTTTGTAACTGCAGATCCCAATGCAGCGTAAAACTGACGTGATGAGATATCCACTGATGCAGCACCGAACCAGCTCATTTAACCGCACCTAAACCGTAACGTTTCACTATTTATAACCTTCCCCTCTCCCTCATCCTAAACTTAACCTTCTTGCTACCTAAAACGTTACTCTCACTGTGATCAAGCATTTGTTTCCCATGCATTCTGACTCTGACAGTCAGAGTCTGACTGTGAATGTTCGTATTTGCCGCCCAAGGGGAACGTTGGAACATACCATCTGGCGAGGGGGAGGTTACACATACCCTCTACTTTTAACCTCCACCGTGGTAGTTAAAACCTCCCCCTCACGTTGGCTCGGTCCAAACTCGACCAATCACGAGGCGGCTTCCGCCGTTCACTTCATAAGGCCGGCTTTTAGAGCGATCGACACATCACTAACAAGTTCGCTAGCAAGATGGTTAAGGTTAGGATAGTGGTGAGGGGAAGGTTAAATAAGAGGATAAGGTTAAGATGAGGTACAGTGTGCTTGTTTGGTGCCCTGGCTGCGGACATCCCATCGCTTCAGTTTACGCTGCATTGGGATCTGCAGTCAAATAAGGGAAAAACCCCTTTTTGCACATAAATAATGAAAAAGGGCACTTTTGGCGTCAGGGGTCTGACGTGGAGGGTGGCTGACCAAGCGTTTGTTTTTGACGCGCTGGGAGTGAGAATGTGTTGCGTAAAGACAAAAACTTTTTTTGGGCTGTACCATTCCATTTGCACACCATTTCCACATCTTGATGCTACCATCGCTGTGCTTGACAGTGGGGAGGGCTAAAAGCCTCACCCTCACCAGAGCATAAAGGTGACTCCTCTGGAGATGCAGGGCATTAATAACTAAGAGATCTTCAAGAACATTTAATTTTAGGTGACATAAATGGCATTTAATAAAAATGAGGAAATCCACCCAAAAATGAAAGTTCTGCACCAAGCTCTAGCTTTACCAAATGATTTGGTAAATCCCTGCCCTCCCTCCCTCACAACAGCAATGAGAGGCCTGAACAGCAAAACCTGAACTAAACAAAAGGGTACTAAGCCAAGGCAGGCTGGTGTGGAATGTGCATGAACCGGCGAACCTTTAGCAGTCAAAAGTGGAACAGGAACCCAGAAAAGGAAGATCCATACCTGGACTTGTTTGACTACGGCAGTGGAGTGTTTGGAGGCCCATGGGCTGTTATCAGCTAAGCACAGTAACTTCAACTCTAAAAGCTGCAATGGTGCTGGGGAAGCCTGAACAATGGAGGGTGTATTCTTTGGCGGAGGCATGGATGTGGCAGAAGCCCAGGGAACCGTCATCAGTGGAGCAGGCGCAGGATCCTGGAAACAGCAGCGAGGGCTCGGCATGGACCTCTGAATGAAGCGAGAAGTGGGTGTGGACCCCTGAAATGACACCTCAGTGACATCTTTGTTGTGAGAGTTGGAAGTGTGGAGGGATCCGACCAACCCACCATGGAGAAAACAGCGTCAGCTGGAATAGCAGCAGAAGAGGTGGTGTTGATGGTTGTGGAGGAGTTGATTCGGTCCACCAGGAGTAAGAAAAGTGGTACCAATAGAATCATCTGCTGCAACAGTGAATGATGGGATTTGACTCACCTGAGAGGGAGACCAGGACTGATGAGGAGGCATTGGTCTGAACAACAGCAGAGGTGAGGTTTGTAAAGGAGGGTTCTGCCTCACCCACCTGGGTGAAGGAAAGAAAAGCAGAATGGGGACAGCGCTGCAGCCGTCTGCTGCTGCATGTTTGTCAGCTGCAGGTCCATGATGTGATTCTCCTGTTTCACCACATTTCAAATATTTCATAGTGTAGAAGTGGTCTGGTAAAAAAGACAGAGAGCATTCAGTCTCATGTTGACAGCTCTACTAGTCCTTCATATTTTCTGTATTTCTCTTTAACAACACATTGTCTTTTCCTCTTCCCATTTCACATTCCCTTTCCTATCTGCCTGCTTCCACCCCCAGTTCTGTTTCTGACCTTGTTATATCATGTCTCCATGGTGTGTAAATATATATCTATAATGGACTCAGGAGCACACAGTTTTAGTAAAACATTATGTATGTGTGTGTGCGTGCGTGCGTGCTCCCCTGGGCTGGGTTTTGTCTGCACATCCTGTTAAGACTGGGTGAGAAAGATAACAGGAACACCATGGGCAATTCTCTAATTGGCCCGCACTCATGCCCTGAATGCTCACTCTCCTTCTCTCTTTATCTGCTGCCTTTCAAATACCGCTTCACCGCTGCGGCTGCTCTTCTGTACGGCAGCCAATGAATTAAAGGCAGGAGAAAGTGAGATGGAGGAGAGGTTGGCCTCGGAGGTGATGCTTCAGGTTGGGAGGGCTAAACAGTGAGACTGACTTTAATAAAAATATCACAAACAACAAACAGTTCCAAATCCAGTCTGTCAACATGCTGTGGCATCCTTTCAAGCCTGTGACTTTTTTTAAGCCTGTGACTTGAGCGAGCTGCTGAAGCAGTTAGAGATGAAGAGGGATTTAAGTGTTGAACAGGAGTGCTGGTGTAGTCGTCCGTCCCTGGTGGGAGGAAATATGCTTACTGTTTGCCTATCTTTAATTCATGAGGTTTCTCCCTACAACTTAACGTTACACATTTGCTTTTTTCTTGTTTGCAAGTATTCAAGTGTAAAGTCTTTCTTTGACTTTTTGCCTTTTTGGCGTTTTTGTGTTTTCTGTTAGATAATGAATTCTGTTCAGCGCTACACTTCATGAATGCTTTTCTGCAGTCTCTGTGAGGTGGATTTTACAATTTATTTAGCTCCAAAATATACCTAAAGTCAGAGTAAAGTCTGGTGCACTTTACACACAACATGGGCAGCAGAAATCTGTTCTGTTAAGCATCCAGTGTGTAGGACGGAGTCCTGTCTAGCATTTCAAACTAAGAGCTAGAACATTCTGAACTTTAGGAAAGGCAGATGGTTAGGTGGGACATAAACGTTATGTGAAAAACAAACCCCAAAACCAACTGACGTATTTTAAGGATTAGCTGTTAACTCTGTTTTAGATGCATATTCTAAAAAATGCCTGATCAACAACATCAATGTTCAGAGATCAGATTACTAAAACTTTCCGGCAGACACATGCGGACAATTCGACTTATAACAAGTATAAAGACCCTCATTACACTATGTGATTAGTTTCAATTCAAATTTACCCCAAAAGGGAAAAGAAAACGTAAAAATTGAATGGCCTCATGATTCTGTAGCTTTTATCTTCATCAGTAATGACTTCATTTTATCTGATCTGCTTTTCACATTGCTGTGGAGGATTTTAATTCCACATTTATTTCACAACTTTGCTCCAGTGTTTTAATGTTTGTCTGTATTTGTTTACAGTTTTTCAGTCATGTTCAGGTCTGGACGTTGGCTGGCCCATTGCAGCACTTTGTTCTTTTCTTTTTCAGTAATTTTGTTGAGGATCTACACACACACACCTGCCTCCTGCTTTAGCTTCTGATAGAAAATAGATGGTGAAACTCTAGGAAAACCCTGACAGATATATGTCTGTCACACCCTGTCCTGTCTCTCCATTTGGTTCAGCCTGTGTCCCTGTTGATTGCTCCCACCTGCCTCTCGTTTCCCAATCACCCAAGCTCCCAGCCCTCCTGTATTTAAACCCCTCCAGTCCTTTGTCTCTTGTTGCTTCATTGTTACTATGTCCTGCGTGCGTGAATCATTAAAACCCTTTCAGTTGTCCAGTTTGTCTGCCTGTCTGCTTTCTCCCCTGCATTTGGATCCTCGCCTCCGCTCCACTCACCAGCGCACCCTGACAGAATGAAGCAACCAATTGAAGGAACCAGCGGGGAGATTCTCCCGAGGGAGTACCTGCTCCAGTGGCACGCTCCAAGCCACCACCTGGCTTCTCCAGCTCCAGCTCCGCCTCGCCGCGGACGACGGCGCCGGCGTGCACCCTCGGCCTTCCTCTCCACCCTCCCAGCGCCTGATGAGAGACCGGATCGAGAGACGCGTTCGGATCACTCCAGTTACGTGGGCACCCGTCTGGCTGTGTGCTCCCCCGGCGTTGGTCCACGGCGTGGGGAGAGACGCCGGGCTGCCCCGCAGTCCGGTGTACCGGGATGGAGTTGTGTGCCCGCCGCTGCCCCTGCTCTGCGCAGCAGTTTGGACAAGCCCCCGGCCAGACCAGCAGTTCCGGCTCCGACCCAATCGGCGCCTCCGTCATCTGCTGAGGGAGGAGCGTTGGCCGCAGCCCAGCTGACTGAGCTCGTCAGTCTCCAGGCGGAGCTTGGCCGGTTCCGCCAGCTCATCAGCTTCCAGGAATCCCGCCTGGGCGCTCTATCCTCCTCATCTCAGGACCAGACGAGCGAGCCCGGTGTTCACCCAGCGGAGCTCACCGATCTCCGGGCTAAGCTGGCCCAGCTCCATTGGACCCTCAGCCTTAAGGAGCGTCAGCTGGACGGTCTGTCCTCCCTGCTTTCACAGTTCTCAGCACCACCTGGTCTGTCGCAGCCAGCTCCAGCAATGGCCCCGGTGGACGCTCCGCATCCAGTTCCAGCGGTGGTCCCGGAGGTCGCACCGCATCTGGTCCAGCCTGGCCAGGCAGCTCCTCCTGCAGCAGCTCTGCCTCCAGCCCAGAAGCTGATGATACCGGTCCGGAAGCAGGCGGTCCCGGCCCAGAAGCAGAAGGTTCGGGCCCAGAAGCAGAAGGTTCCGGTTCTGGCCCAGAAGCAGACGGTTCCGGTTCCGGCCCAGAAGCAGACGGTTCTGACCCCGAAGCAGATGGTTCCGGTTCCGGACCAGAGGTTGACGGTCCAGGGGTCAACGGTCCAGGGGTTGACGGTTCGGAAGTCGATGGACCAGAAGTCGACGCCTCCAGACCAGGAATCGACGCCCCCGGACCAGAAGTCGATGGGGGTCGACGCCTCCTCCAGTTCAAGGGTCGACGCCCCCGGGCCAGAGGTCGACGCCCATTCCTGTCCAGAAGTCGACGCCCATTCCTGTCCAGAAGTCGACGCCCGTTCCTGTCCAGAAGTCGACGCCCGTGCCTGTCCAGAAGTCGACGCCCGTTCCTGTCCAAAAGTCGACGCCCGTTCCTGTCCAGAAGTCGACGCCCGTGCCTGTCCAGAAGTTGACGCCCGTGCCTGTCCAGAAGTCGACGCCCGTGCCTGTCCAGAAGTCGACGCCCGTGCCTGTCCAGAAGTCGACGCCCGTGCCTGTCCAGAAGTCGACGCCCGTGCCTGTCCAGATGACGTCTCCTCTGAAGTCGGCTCGTCTGATGACGTCTCCTCTGAAGTCGGCTCGTCTGATGACGTCTCCTCTGAAGTCGGCTCGTCTGATGACGTCTCCTCTGAAGTCTGCTCGTCTGACGACGTCGCCTCCCGAGTCTGCTCGTCCGACGACGTCGCCTCCCGAGTCTGCTCGTCCGACGACGTCGCCTCCCAGGTCTGCTCGTCCGACGACGTCGCCTCCCAAGTCTGCTCGTCCGACGACGTCGCCTCCCAAGTCTGCTCGTCCGACGACGTCGCCTCCCAAGTCTGCTCGTCCGACGACGTCGCCTCCCAAGTCTGCTCGTCCGACGACGTCGCCTCCCAAGTCTGCTCGTCCGACGACGTCGCCTCCAGGTCTGCTCGTCCGGCGACGTCGCCTCCCAAGTCTGCTCGTCCGGCGACGTCGCCTCCCAAGTCTGCTCGTCCGACGACGTCGCCTCCCAAGTCTGCTCGTCCGACGACGTCGCCTCCCAAGTCTGCTCGTCCGACGACGTCGCCTCCCAAGTCTGCTCGTCCGACGACGTCGCCTCCCAAGTCTGCTCGTCCGACGTCTGCTCGTCTGACGACGTCGCCTCTGAAGTCGCCGACTTTGAAGTCGGCTCGTCTGACGACGTCGCCTCTGAAGTCGGCTCGTCTGACGACGTCGCCTCTGAAGTCGCCGCGTCTGAAGTCGGCACGTCTGACGACGTCGCCTCTGAAGTCGCCGCCTCTGAGGTTGGCTCGTCTAGAGTTGCCTTGTCTGAGGATGCTCTCTCCAGTCCAGAGGTCGATGCTCTCTCCTGTCCAGAGGTCGGCGCTCTCTCCTGTCCAGAGGTCGGCGCTCTCTCCTGTCCAGAGGTCGGCGCTCTCTCCTGTCCAGAGGTCGGCGCTCTCTCCTGTCCAGAGGTCGGCGCTCTCTCCTGTCCAGAGGTCGGCGCTCTCTCCTGTCCAGAGGTCGGCGCTCCCTCTAGTCCGACGTCTCCACCGTCTCCAGTGCCAACGGTGGTTCTGGAGGTCATCCCGTATCCGGTCCAGCTCTTCTACGAGTCTCCGGTCCAGCCCGTCCAAGGGGCTTTGTCCCCGGCCCAGCCTGCAGAGACTATGTCCCCGGCCCAGCCTGCAGAGACTATGTCCCCGGCCCAGCCTGCAGAGACTATGTCCCCGGCCCAGTCTACAGAGCTCCTCTGCCATAGACGCCGGCCCCCAGGAGCCCGTCGTCGCCTCCTCCTCTACCCCAGGCGCAGGCCCCCAAGAGCCCGTCGTCGCCTCCTCCTCTGCCCCAGGCGCAGGCCCCCAAGTGCCCGTCGTCGCCTCCTCCTCTGCCCCAGGCGCAGGCCCCCAAGAGCCCGTCGTCGCCTCCTCCTCTGCCCCAGGCGCAGGCCCCCAAGAGCCCGTTGTCGCCTCCTCCTCTGCCCCAGGCGCAGGCCCCCAAGAGCCCGTCGTCGTCGTTGCCTCCTGATCATCGGGCGCTCTGTCCCTCTCGGCCCTCCATCCGGGTTCCCCTCCTCCGGCCCTGTTCTGTGTTCCTGTGGGCTTCTGGAAGCCGCCCTTTGAGGGGGGGGTACTGTCACACCCTGTCCTGTCTCTCCATTTGGTTCAGCCTGTGTCCCTGTTGATTGCTCCCACCTGCCTCTCGTTTCCCAATCACCCAAGCTCCCAGCCCTCCTGTATTTAAACCCCTCCAGTCCTTTGTCTCTTGTTGCTTCATTGTTACTATGTCCTGCGTGCGTGAATCATTAAAACCCTTTCAGTTGTCCAGTTTGTCTGCCTGCCTGCTTTCTCCCCTGCATTTGGATCCTCGCCTCCGCTCCACTCACCAGCGCACCCTGACAATGTCACACTGCCACTTTACATTCACTCATCCACATTGTCTCACGACTGGGAATGCTGTTTATGGTTTAGCATCCAGGAAACAGCAGAGGATGTGTCAACTAGCAGAAGCTTACTGTTAGCATTAGCAGCTCCAGGAACACCAGGTCTTGTAGCTGCAGAGCAAGCCTCTACATGCATATCATAGAAAGAAGAAAGCAAAGAAAGTCGTCCTTTTTCATTTTTTTTATCTGATTGTCCAATAACAAACTTTAACCTTTAACCCTCTCAGGCTCAAAATAAGTGTTGATAAAAGGACGAACAACTAAGTCCTTCAGGGGTACTTCTGAGTTAAAAAATGCTCATGAAATGCGTATGTGGGGTAACCAGGTAGGTAGGTTTTAACGTTGCAAATCTGCAACGTTTGCCTCCAGAGGGCTAAACTGCTTTTTTCTATGATGTGTGTAGGGGTAAACATGTTGCTTTTCAGTTTAATATATTACGTTTACTTATGACCAATAAGCTGTGATATTCTATATAAATATAGGATATCAACCGTATTAGTTTTTGAATGTTTAATCAGAAGAATTGGGATTCTTTACCTTTCCAGTGATCAAACATACTTCGTATCAATTCAGACAGAGTCAGGTTTATAAAATCAAGAAATTTATTTTCTAAACAAATCAAAAACAAGACAAGTTAAATAAGACGAATGTGATGGATGAATATAAGTGGATAGATGTTGAGATGTTCAAATGTGTGTACTCACGTTCCAAGATGTGTAAACTGAAGTGTTATTGAGAAGGTTGTGCTTTTAGTTTTTCACCACCAGAGGGGCACGCACACTGCGTCAGTGCGTAACGGTCGTTGAGGAGAACGTGGTCTCCGGTGTGGATGTTAAAAATGTGTGTCGGAGTTCTAAAATAAAGACACCAGAAGAAAGCATTTTTGGTCCCATCTTTTCTTTCTTCGAGTTCAACGTTGTTGATGCTGCAACGCTCAACAGGTTATGGGCCCGGGAGCAACTTGAGGAGGAGCCATTTTTTTTCTTGTCTGAAGGATCCAGAAAGCCTCATTGAGACGGAGGGCTAAGGGCTAAAGCAGCGACATGGATCAGCGAGGAGCAAGCAGGCTGCCTCGACTTATGTTTGACGGAGACGAGACCAAATACGAGCTTTGGGAAACAAAAGTGTTAGGACATCTGCACTTACTAGGATTAAAAAACACCGTTCTGAGGGAACCGAATGGAGAGGCTGAAGTAGCAGCAGACGGTAAGAAAAATGCAGGCGCTTACGCTGAAATGATCCAACTTTTAGACGATAAAAGCCTTTCATTGATTATGAGAGATGCACCGGATAACGGGAGGTGAGCATGAGAGATCCTGAGACTACGCGGGGAGAGGAAAGCCCCGAATTATCACCCTGTACACCACTCTGACATCGCTCCAGAAAAGTAGGGAAGAGACGGTCACAGACTACATCAGGGCGGAGGCAGCCATTACAGCTCTACGCAACGCGGGTGAGACTTTGAGCGATGGCCTATTGATTTCTATGGTTTTAAAGGGACTGCCGGAAAATTTTAAAGCATTTGCAATACATGTGACACACGATAAAGATGATATCACGTTTACGGAGTTTAAAACAAAACTACGAAGTTTTGAAGACACTGAAAGGTTGGCTGTAGCTGAATCCAGCGACAATGTCATGAAAACTGATGCTGGGGCTGGGCAGAGGCACACCAGGTCAAGTACACGAGCCAGAGACAAGAGTGATGTGGATATTGTTTATTTCAAATGTGGAATAAAGGGCCACCGAGCAAAAACTTGCAGGCGAAAGACGTGGTGTGGTCACTGCCGGAGTAGCACTCACTGTGAGGCCACGTGCAGACACAGAGCTAAACAAGATGGCGGGAAGAAGGTCGCAGAAGAAAGCGGAAAAGGATATGCAGCGAAGGCAGAGGATTATGTTTTCAGCGTAAAGGACGCGGACATCAGAGGTCAACAGCCAGCACACAGCCTTAAGGAGAGAGGTCTGTTGGTTGACACCGGTGCTACTTCGCACATCATCAATGACATGACAAAGTTCAAGAGCTTTGATGACACATTCAGTCCGGAAACACACTGTGTAGAACTGGCAGACGGCACCATGTGCAGAGGTATTGCCCAACGGAGAGGAAATGCAGAGGTACTCTTGATGGATGACACAGGCCAGCAACGTAAAGCTACGCTGAGAGGCGCATTGTTTATCCCATCCTACCCCCAAAATATTTTCTCTGTTAAGTCAGCCAATGCATTGGGAGCAACAGTCACCTTTAAACAAGGGCAGGACATGTTGACCCACAAAGATGGTACTAACTTTAACATCCATGTGCATGACAAGCTATACTATTTGGAGACAGATGTTGATGCTAATGATAAATGTAGCACGTTATGACATGCAGGCATGGCATGAGATATTAGGCCACTGCAACTACCAGGACATACTGAGACTACAGGATGTAGTTGATGGTATGCAAATTAAGGGGGGAACAGACAAAGCAAAGCAGGAATGTGAAGTGTGTATTCAGGGAAAGTTTGCACAGACACGAAACAGGGATCCAGATAAAAGAGCAAGAGCTCCGCTACAGATGGTGCATACAGATTTGGCAGGTCCGATAGCCACAGAATCTATTAATGGGTACAAATATGTACAATTGTTCACTGATGACTATTCAAACGCGATATTTGTATACTTCCTGAAAACTAAGACTGATGCAGTGCAGGCAACGGAAAAGTTTCTTGCAGATGTTGCCCCTTATGGTAATGTGAAGTGCCTTAGATCAGACAACGGCACCAAATTCACCTGTGGAGAGTTCCAGGCTCTACTAATGAAAAATGGTATCAGGCATGAGACATCTGCTCCATATTCACCGCATCAAAACAGGACAGCCGAGAGAGGGTGGCGTACCCTTTTTGAGATGGGTAGATGCATGCTGATAACAAACTTTAACCTTTAACCAAAGTGTCTATGGAACTATGCTGTCCAAACAGCAGCTATAACACGAAACCAATGTTTTAACAGGCGAACAGGGAAAACCCCTTATCAAATGCTGACAGACAAAAAGCCAGATGTATCAAAAATGCAAACGTTTGGATCTGCATGTTTTGTATACAAACAACACAAAGGTAAGCTTGATCCAAAATGTAGACAGGGATTTTTTGTAGGCTATGATAAAAATAGTCCAGCCTATCTCGTTTACCACCCGGATACAGAAACAGTTCAAAAACACCGACTGGTTAAGTTTATAAGAAAAGAAAATGTGGTGAGAGAAACACAGACAGATGAGACAGAAATAAATGAGGATTACACCAGTGTAGAACAACCTATGACAGACTAAAACTCAGATAAAGTCGAACACAATGAGGGAGTTCATGAAACGACAAGTGATAAACATGTACAAGATGACATACCAGATGAGCATGAACCAAAGGTGTCAGATGTAGAAAACAAAGTACCTGGTTTTAGAAGGAATCCTACTAGGGAGAGAAGAAAACCCAGTCATCTGAAGGATTTTATAACTGATCATTGTGGTAGCGATGAGGTTTACACTACCATAGACTATTGTTACCGAGTGGTTTGTGGTATCCCAAACACATTTGAGGAAGCTATGGGATCAGTTAACTCCAAGAAATGGGTAAAAGCTATAGATGAAGAAATAAAATCCTTAAAAGAAAACAACACTTTCACCCTTACCACTTTACCAAAAGGAAAGAAAACCGTGTGAGGAATGTGGGTTTATTCAGTCAAAAGTGACAGCGGACAGGACAGGTACAAAGCAAGGTTTGTAGCCCAAGGTTTCAGTCAGAAAATGGGAATAGATTATGGCGAGACATTTTCTCCAACCGCTAACTTGACCAGCATGAGTTCTTCTACAGAAAGCAGCACAGGAGAATCTGTTACTCAACCAAATGGACGTGAAAACAGCATATTTACATGCTCCCATCGACTATGAGATCTACGTTGATCAGCCAAAAGGTTATGAGAAAGGGGAAGGTTTGGTGTGTAAACTAAAGAAATCCTTGTATGGTTTAAAACAATCCGGTCGAAACTGGAACAAGATCCTGCACGATAACTTGACTGTAAACACTTTTAAGCAAAACCCCGCAGACCACTGTGTGTACACCAAGGAAACAGAACAAGGAAAAAGTAATTATGATTATTTGGGGTGATGACTTCATAATTGCAGCAAGCAATGAAAAAGAAATGGAAGAAGTAAAAAAAAATGCTCTCAACCAGATTTAGGATGAAGGATTTGGGCAGACTTGAGCATTTTCTGGGTATTGATTTCACTCAGTCTGATGGATGTGTAACAATGTCACAAGAAACATATATTAACAAAATACTGACAAGGTTTAACATGGAGAACTGTAAGCCCAGGGAAACACCATGTGAACAAAAGTTGAGTTCCACGGGAGATGCTACTAGGATGGAAGATGTGAAGATGTATAGGGAGGCTGTTGGAAGTCTTATATATATTGTAACATGTACCCGTCCAGATTTGAGTTTTGTGGTCAGCAAATTGTCTCAACATCTCCAGGAACCAACGGAAGAACAGTGGATAACTGTAAAACATGTATTGAGATACCTAAAGGGAACAAAAGACAAAACGTTGTGCTTTAGGAGAAACAACAGGGAAAATCTAGGTTTAATAGCCTACAGTGATGCTGACTGGGCAGGAGACAAAAATGATAGACGCAGTACTTCGGGTTATTGTGTCAGTTTATGCAACAACAGCTGTCTGGTTTCATGGAAAACCAAGAAGCAACCTACTGTGGTGCTTTCTACCTGTGAAGCAGAATATATAGCTCTAGCCTCCACAATGCAAGAGTGTATATATTTAGAACAGCTTTTGAAAGGTATAGACAACTACAAATACAGACAGTGGTGTATGAGGACAACCAGGGGACGATCGCTTTGGCTAATAACCCTGTGAGTCGACAAAGGTGCAAACATGTGGACATTAAATATCATTTTGTAAGGTCAATTGTAAATGAGAGAAAAATGAGCCTGTTATATTGCACTACTGAAGAGATGGCTGCAGATATTATAATCAAGCCTGTTTCTAGGTTAAAACTTGGAAAGTTTGCAGGTATTTTGTTTGGTGTTTAAAAGAGATGAAGAGAGGGAAAACAAGATATTAAAACCAATATGGTTGTTTTTTTTTTTTTTTGAAGACTTGAGCAACATGAGTTCAAGAGGGGGTGTTGAGATGTTCAAATGTGTGTACTCATGTTCCAAGATGTGTAAACTGAAGTGTTATTGAGAAGGTTGTGCTTTTAGTTTTTCACCACCAGAGGGGCACGCACACTGCGTCAGTGTTTAACGGTCGTTGAGGAGAACGTGGTCTCCGGTGTGGATGTTAAAAATGTGTGTCACAGTTCTAAAATAAAGACACCAGAAGAAAGCATTTTTGGTCCCATCTTTTCTTTCTTCGAGTTCAACGTTGTTGATGCTGCAACGCTCAACATATGATGATTGAATGGTGTGTGTTTATCAGAACCTTGTATCTAGAAGAAACTGTTTTGGGTGTGAAAGTAATTTGGTTTGCATTAAACTGTGAAGTTGGTTCTTATCAAAACGGCATCAGATGCAATCTTGCTGTGTCTACCTCAACCTTTTGGAGACCCTCTTCGAGGACCTGGAGGTCAGGAAGGTCGGATGACCTCTGGGTACCGAGGTTCAGTAGATTAACTGCAGCACCGACTACTCCAGTCCATAGATGTCACCAGGCACAACAGGATGGAACTAGTTTGCATCTAAAACTGCTGTTTCTGAGTAGCTGAAGGAACAAGTTGCTGTGTCACTGCAGGCAGCTTTTAGCTTGTCGAAAGCTTGTCAAGAGATGCGGTGGTTAGAGAGAGTTTTCCCCTGGTAGGCAGTCCGGAGTTCTGCTCAAAACTAACTGAATGCTGAATCTCACAGAATGCTGAATCA
The DNA here is from genome assembly GCF_043380555.1 of Nothobranchius furzeri. Taxonomy (NCBI): domain Eukaryota; kingdom Metazoa; phylum Chordata; class Actinopteri; order Cyprinodontiformes; family Nothobranchiidae; genus Nothobranchius; species Nothobranchius furzeri. Next base: position 34,967,952 of record NC_091746.1, read on the forward strand.
CTCCGCAAGTGATCCTGTTTTAATATTCTCATATTATGATTTACTTGGCCAATCGGGATGTGCCATGTTAAGAGCTGTTAACAAACTACCCTCAGAACATCACGCCTTCTCAGATACAGGATGCTCCAATTTGTGGGCAAGAAAATATCTATGTGCAGTGATGCTAACTTTAATTTATCTCTAATGAACATTGTGCATGAGTGTAGATAATGATTCACTTGTTAAACCAAACATTACTGATCATAACATCAAAATGTTTCATTGTAATATTAAAATTCATTTAAACTTCATTGAATTAGGCACAGATTATTCAAACATTAATATTATTATTCATATAACATTTGTCCATTCAACCATATAATTAATGATTATTTAACTTATGAGATGTAAAAGTTCTTCTTTTGTCCTGTGAAGAAAGCGGATAGATAAGGCCGCAGCTTGGCAGAGAGCAACCTTGAGGGAGGTACATGATGTTGACAATCAGAGTGTAAACACACAGTGGTGAATCTTTCCTGCAGCTTGGAAGATTAAGAGAGGCAGATACATGTCTGTAGATGACCGGTCACTGAAAAGGTCAAACCGTAGATGAATACTGACCCTTCCTGGATGCTACGTGTGTAACTTTGGGTTAAGCTTGTTGATACATTTGTGTCTCAATAATATTGTTTTTATGTCCTGACATGTTGAGCTTTGGTCCTGTTCTGTATTGGATTCCTGGTCATGAAGAGGAGGTTGTTTGCTTTGGGAACCTCAGGGTCTCAGATCTGCTCTTTGCAAGTCATGTGGTTCTGTTGGCATCTCCATGGCATCCATCCTAGAGTGGTTTGGAGTTGACCAAAATGAGAGTATGATCCTCCAAGCTTGAGGTCATGGCTCTTAAGTTGAAAAAAGGTGTGATTCCTCTTTCTGGGATTTACTTTGTTATGACTAAGAACTGATCTCACAGACAAACTGGTCCATCTACATTTCAGTACTCACCAATGGTCATTAACTTTGGATTAAAAAACATCCTGGATCAAAACTGATCTCCTTCAGTGGGCTGGCTGGGCTGAACCTCAGTGATTCAGTAAGGAGCTCCATCATCCGAGAACAGTTGTACATAGAACAGCTGCTTCTCTTTATCAAACGAGGTCTGCTGGAATGCCTCCTGGATGCACCCTGCTAACATTTCCCAGTTAAAGAGGGCCCAGGGCAGGCCCAGAACACACCTGGTCTCTGGGAAGGCACCTAGTTGGAGCGGGGTGAGAAGGGCGTCTGGGCTCCCATCCTGGACCTGGGATTTGAAAAAGAAAATTAATAGATGCCAAATTAACCCTTTGATGCATAATGGTCACTACAGTAGACAGGTACTCAAAATTGTTATTTATTTGTTTTTGCTATTAAGCACAGCTGTTGAAGACTTTATTGCATGTGAGCCCCTCCATTTGAACTTCAGTAAGCCAAGCCGACATATTTAATGCTCAGAATGCACACTGCCCACTGAGGTGGACAGGTAATAAATTATTTGTAAAATATAAAATTTTACCAAAAATATTTGTTGAAATTTGTTTCATTCACACCTAAAGACGAATGAAAAAAATTGTTAACAAAAATCATGGTTGAAGATTTCATAATTCATGCATCAAATGGTTAACAGCATAACACAAATTCATTAATAAATCAAAGGTTCACACTTTAATTATCTATGCTCAATATCTGTCTTAAGCACTCAATAACCTTCTTGTCAGTGACTGAGCCAACAGAGGGTAAAATGTTGGTTAAAAGCAGACCATCTGCTCTTGTATCCATCTCTGTTCTGTTGACCACAATGCATCAGGCCTGTCAGCTTGGTATGCATTTTGCATGCCAAAGTAAGATCTTGTTACTAACATGACACCCTGGGTAAATCTATCAGGAATTCAGTGGACTGCAGCTCTTGTGTGGCATTGTCTTCAGACAAACCTCTGAGAGAGATTCTTTTCTCAGATCTGTAACAATCTGTTGTTTTTGGTTAACATCTATGTAGATTGTAACAAGCTGATGATCTTCCCATTAAGAAAGAAGAAGAAGAAGAAAATATCATTTCTATAGCACCTCTCAAGACAGAAATCATGAGGCGCTTCACAAAAACAAAAAATGTAAAAATATAAAAAAGCATTTAGAAAATGTTTAAAATATATTTAAAATGAGCAAAAAGAGACAATTGTGATAAAAAAGTTAAGAAAGAGAGAGAGAATAGGAAAAAGGGAAATCAGTGGTTCCTGAGGATTAACCCATCATGCTGGCAGCAGCAGCAGCTGTGAGGTCTTTTGTCTGCTGTCAGTAAGAGATGCTTTACACTGCAACAGGGTTGAGCTGCACGGAGCATTAAGCCAAGTCGAAGTCTGCTTCATTTCACTGAATCGATCCGCTCAGCAATGAGGTGTTAGCTACACCTTAGGGACCAAACATGCTCATTTAACTGAGTGCATCATAGTAGGACATTGAAAGGAGGGTAGAAATTCATCGTAGGACTGTGTGTGCAACTTTCTTGTGTGTCCCTGAATGCATCTTGCTTAACAAGCACTTCCTAAACCTCAGTGGTGCTGAGCTGCCTTCATTTAGATTTCTGGGCATAAGCTGGTAAATCCTGCAGCGTGTTCTATGGCTGCATTGTCCCACTTCAACGGCTCCTCTGTTTGGATGTGGAGAATGAAAATCTTCTGTCCTGCAGGAATTTCGTAGCTCTCTTTCTGCTGTCTGTCAAGGATGAAGATGCAACGGGGTTCCCTTCAGATTCAACAGAAAGAGAATAATTGTGAGGGGTTTTGAACACAGATGAAACAAGACCAGATGTGGTCCACCTGCTGGTAGCAACTGTAGGAACATTCCTAACAGATGTGAATTTGTATTACAAGCACAGATCATATTAATTCACAGGGTTTCTATTTATAATATTGAAGTTTCATTAAATGTTTATATTTCATCATGGTTTTGCTTCACCTTCAAGAAAGTTTCAGGGAACTGGATTTAGAGTGATGCAAAAGCAGAGCTCACTGCTTACATCACATCAGAGGATGCAGGTTTTTTTTAGGATTGATCCTGAAGTGATGTGATCTATAAGGATTTATATAACCTCCCCCATTCTATAAGTGCACAGTGTTTCCTTGGTTCTTGCACCAAAAAGACATTAGATCCCAAATAGCCTCTCCGAGGAGTCAGAATGCATTTTGGCGTTAAGGTCAGTTGTTAACAAATTAATTAAATGATTCACTCCCCCTTGAATATGTTTGTGTAAAATTTACCTGCGAAAGAGACGGAATTTAAAGATTTTAAAAGAATAGACTGAAATGGTCCAACAGGAATATTCTCTGTATTTAATTATTGCAGATATAAATCTAAGATTATTTGGAGCATGAGGTCATTTACAGGGAAAAAACTCTGAGATTACAGGAAATCATCCTAGATCCTGATTTACTGTTAGTTATTGTCTGAGCAAAAATCACGTCTGCTTTTCTGCTTTTGTCTTCTACCATATTTCCTCTCTGATTTGGAGACAAAAAACCTGAAAGAGCCATCGTTTTGACTCATCAGCTGACATTCTGAACAGCGTCAGGTGCTGTAAAACACTTACGCTGGCAGCTCATGAATATGTCTGGTCCAGTGATCATCTTCTTTATGGGACATACTCTTTTTTTCCCTTTTACTCAGATCAAAATGTAAAAATCATGTAGATCACAAGATCAATTTTTTTTATATGTTATTTTATATGATGTAAGTCATTTAACCAAAAAAATGTATAATTTGGGGAAAATAATGGTGTAACCTGAAGCTATTCTGTTCTGTTACTTATTGGTGTTGCAGTGAAGCCCTCTCTGAGGTGCGCATACCTGGTATGCAGCAGGTGGGGACAACAGTGATGCACGGTAACACTTTTATTGCCAAAGTGCTTCATTGCGTACTGGTGTGTGTTTCCACGACTGCTCTGCACATTTCCAAACTCAAACATCATGTTTGGATAAACTTCAGACCTCACATGGAGCAGATTGTCTCCTCATTCATATGGGTCATGGTGTTTTTGTCCAGATGGTGGATCAAAATTTGTTTTGTTTCCGCAATCTGATCTCAGCTCAGAGTCCTGATGAAGACATGTTTAATATCTGAGCTGCCTCATGTTTACTCAGTTCATAAGCTGTTTGAAACACAGTTTAGACGCATTATAATAGACCCAGCTTTTCTTCTTTTATCTTAGTTGTGTGTAACTTCCATTCCCGATGTTTTATTGTTGGATTTGGTCTTTTTTTTATCAGATTTGTTTTCTTTTTGAAAGAAAATTATAAAATAATAGAGTGATGTGATTCTGCATGTGGAGATCACTGTTGAGTTGACATGACTTCGCTGATTTTCATCTCAGAACATTTTCTATTTTTACATTCAGCTGCTAGAAAAACAGCCGATCTGGTTTCATTTAGCTCTGAAGCAGCAGAACAGCTCCGCAATATGTGATCAGCCTTTCCTGGAAACACACCACCTCAGTGCCTCTCAGCTATACAGCTGAGGGATGTGTGTTAGAGTGTGGATGTGTAGATGCTAAAGTGCCAGTAGTCGTTTGAGTTCCCAGAACAACATGCTCCATTAGAGTGGACTTTGTCAGATATAATAAAACGCTGCAACAAGCATCAGCGCTACGATTCAGTGTGAATTATATCACAAATCTCTAAAGTGACTATTATTTATAAATACAATAATGCACAATCAAATATTAAAAATTTCATTTGAATAACACGTGATTAAATAGTGCAATAAAAAATAACAAGAAAGCTTCTGGCCTTGTAAATGTACAATGTCACAATTACTTTGATAAATAATAAGATCATGGCCATTAACTTACTGAAATTCTATTTTCCCATGGCATATTTTTGGTGGGCATCATATTCTGATGGTCTGTTTTTTCCTTCAACCTGTCATCTTTCACCGACATTTTAAAATTCCATATTTTAAAGAGAAACATTTCTTGTCTATTTGTTTTGTGATTATTTAGAGCTGAATCAGGAATTGAAAGATACATTTTATAAGTGCAGCTGCTCTAAAATGTGTTAAATGCAAAGAACACCGAAAATCCATTTGTTTATGATTTTTCCAGATTATAATTGGTTACTCTAAGTTTTTCCTGCTGGCTGAACGAGAAAATAGTCTCCTACACCTATCTCCTGCATTAGCTTCTGATAGAAAATAGACGATGAAACTCTAGGATTAGAAAAGCCTGACAGATCTACGCCACAATGTCGCTTAACATGAACAGACTCACCCATCTTTGCTCACAACGAAGAGGCTGTTGTTGGTTTAACATTCAGGAAGCAGCAGAGAATGCTTTGGCTAGTAGAAGCTAACTGTTAGCATTAGCAAACGCACCACACGGCAGAACTCCTCCAGGCCTGTGTGATTTTTTGTGATAAAACATCAGCGTTGGTAGTCAGTGGTAGAGTTGCATTGCTGTTATCCAATCTTTGTTGCGATGTCCACATATCAGGAAATAAGACTCTGAAACCCACCATCTGAAGCTCAGCTGTGATGTGGCTCACTTCTATTTTTTTCCCATCTAAGCACATGTTAAAAGGCATTCATTCTTACTAGAAACCACTGCAAATGTATTCATTAAAAACAAGGGAACACCTTTAAACATAAAAAATAGTCTATAGTAAAATTAAACAGACAATAGTTTCTCTGCTTGTTGGGCACTCAGCCAATCAGCATCATGCCATCACAGCTCCAGGGGTGAATGACTGGTATGTTGTAAAGCACCTTGGGGGCTTCTGAGACTCTAGAAAGCATTATACCAAGCACAGGCTATTTACTATTTACCATTTGCTGATCACAACTTTTTAGATCTTGTGTATCATCATCAGAAAAAGTTTCTCACTGACAAAGCTTCTTGTTACATCCTTGCTGTCACCACCAAGCTGTTCTTTTCTCACGGTTTAACTAGCTGCTGCATTTAGCTGGGCACATGGCTTCATGACACACATCAGTGTTGTGTCTCCTGGCTGGCAGCATGATGAGTGAGCAGAAAACAGTTTCATTTTCTATGGGATCCGATTGCAGTATATTTAATTTGGTGTTACTGTGTTAGTTCATGTGACTGTTGCAGCATCTGCTATTGTTTATAAACTAGTGTACTGTATTATTCCATAGAATTTTTTTTTCTGTGAAGTGACAGTTAATTATCCACTATTCTTTCTAAACACCAACACATAAAATACGTGGGATCCTGGCCCAAACCTTATCCTGTTATCCACTCCAGCAGGACATTCACAGAGATGATGATTATAATATCAGGATGTACCAGAAGGAAGGTACTTTAATTACCTTGTGCGTGCATAGCAGAATGAAAGGGTGGGCGAGGCTCCCCACATAGAAGAGACTATTGCGATGCCACCTAAATTTGAGAATATCTGAAACATTTGGTTGGTCCAATCCAGAATATTCCTGACTGCATTCCACGGATGAGGAGGATTTTGAATGTCATTTAGTTGATGGTAAACTGACTGGAGTTGCCCTACATTTTTTGCCACTGCCACTGCTGGGGAAAACAGCTCAAGTGTTTTTGATTTGTTTTGATGAGTAACCACGCCAGCAGGGGACTGGGCTACATGCAACAGAAGCTGATTGAGTTCAAAAACTGTAGAAAATGAGCTGGAGCTGCACAACATCTCAGTAGCGTACAACAAGAAGCATTGTTAACCCTCTGGAAGCAGGCGTTGTAGGCAGGGGTGGACTGGGACCAAAATTCAGCCCTGGCATTTTTACAAATCGTTGGACCTCAGTCGGCCCTCCCCATTGGGAGAGTGGTGGGGGCCGGGAGTGTTGCCGGACTCATCTCTAGGCCAAATGTGAGATCTAATATGGACTGGGATTGTTGAATTACAAGCAGGGCCAGACCGCTGCGACCGGGTGCCCTGGCCTTCCAGATCAGCTCATTCTCTACAGGCGGAGATCAGTGGGACTTTAGCTACATGCTGTTGTTATTGTTATCTCTTTTGCAGTAAATATTCCTTTTTGGGAAAAATAGAGCATTTGTAATTTGGTTCAAATATAAAAGAGTGAATCATTGAAATTGTCTTTCAGTGTGCCTCAGTCTTTCAGTGTTATTATATGGAATACATCGTACTCTCAAGCATAAAGGTACGTTTAAAAATGTAACAAGAAAGACTGTGAAATCAACCAAAAGCTCCTTTTTCAGTAAGTTTTATTTTTGACACACATGGTTGCATCGCGGCACAGTTGGTAGTACAGTTGCCTGGAGGTGGAAGGTTCAAATCTCAACAACTGCGACTCTTCTGCAGGGAGCATGCATGTTCTCTCTAAGCATGCATGGGTTTCCTCCATGATAATCAGGTTTCCTGCCACAGGTAAAAAACATGCATGAGAGGTGATTAGGAACTTTAAATAATTTCTAGGAGTGAGTGAGTGAGTGAGTGAGTGAGTGAGTGAGTCTACATGGACCTGTGATGGACTGGTGACCTGCAGGCTGCCCCCTGTATCTGGCTTGTTGGCTGCTGAAGATCTGGGCACCAGCTGCTGAGAAATAGAATCATAAAGGAATACATTTTTTAAACATAGAATATGAATGAGGTCACAGTTTGTGACTCGTAGTGAGATGTAAAGTTTATCTACAAATCTCCAAGTTTAAGCCAGTGTCTCACTGCACTGTGACTGATGGGGACTGATTCAGAACAGCAATTACTAAAATATACTCTAAACAGATGTGAGTGCTCTCAGTTTTCAGGCTTACGGTGCTCAGCATAAATGAGTACACCCCCTTTAAATTACACATTTAATCAGTAGCTCAATGAACAAAAGCACAATTTCCAGAAGTTTTACAAGGCTGGGTTTTATTGAACACTTAGTTAACTCATAACATACAACTAAGGTTAATAATTCAGATCACAAAGTCTTCTGTTTTACTGAAACTGGTCGAAGCAAAAATGAATACACCCGCAGCAAAAACTACTACATCTAGTATTTTGTATGACCACCTTCATTTTCAAGGATAGCACCAAGTCTTCTAGGCATAGAATGAACAAGCAGGCGACATATTGCAACATTTATCTTTTTCCATTCTTCAGTAATAACCTCCTTTAGAGCCTGGATGCTAGATGGAGAGTGGTGCTCATCTTGCTGCTTCAGAATCCCCCACAGGTGTTTGGTTGTGTTCAGATCAGGAGACATACTGGTCATTCAATCACCTTCACCGTGTTCTTTAGGAATACAGCAGAAGCTTTAGATGAGTCAGAGCTGATCGCAGCCGAGTGTGAAGCACTTGGAATGAGAATCGGCTCCTAAATTCGAGACCATGGTCTTGAGTAGGAAAAAGGTAGGATGCCTTCTCCGGGTCAGCGATGAGGTCCTGCCCCATGTGGAGGAGTTTAAGTATCTCGGGGTCTTGTTCACGAGTGAGTGAAAGATGGAGCATGAGATTGATAGGCGGATTGGTGCTGCATCTGCAGTGATGCGGGTATTCTACCGGTCCGTCGGGGTGAAGAGAGAGCTGAGTCAGAAGGTGAAGCTCTCGATTTACTGGTCGATCTACGCTCCTACCCTCACCTATGGTCACAAGTTTTTGGTAGTGAATGAAAGAACTAGATCGCAGATACAAGCGGCTGAAATTAGTTTTCTCCGCAGAATGGCTGGGCTCTCCCTTAGAGATAGGGTGAGAAGCTCGGTCATCCGGGAGGGGCTCGGAGTAGACCAACTGCTACTCCACACTGAGAGGAACGAGTTGAGGTGGCTCGGGCAGCTGGTCAGGATGCCTCCTGGACGCCTCCCTGGTGAGGTTTTCCGAGCACGTCCAAGTGGGAGGAGGCCTAAGGGGAGACTCAGGACACATTGGAGTGACTATGTCTCTCATGACTGGCCAGGGATCGCCTTGGGATTCCCCCGGAAAAGCTGACCCAAGTGGCTGGGGAGAGGGAAGTCTGGGCCTCTCGACTTAGGCTACTTCCCCCGCGACCCGACTCAGGATAAGAGAATGAAAATGGATAGATTGATGGATGATTATAAATAAATACATCAATGTAAACTGAAACTAGAAATACACAAACATTTTGCAGCCTTTCAGAATCTGTTATTATTTAAAACTCATTCTCACAACCTTTAAATTGTTAAATATCCCAAAAAATAATTCACAACACAAACAAATGCTGAACGAAACATGCAGTGTTAAGATTTAGATCTTTATTTGCAATGTTTTTTTTTTTGTTGTTTATTTTTTATTGTAACAGTCACTGTTGAAATGTAGTTTAGTCCCTTAATCTTCCAGGTTTAATGAACGCGACGGGGGTTTTGTCCCATGGGCAGGAAGTTTGAATGCTAAGGGGTTAAAGGGAAATTAATAATGCAGTATATTAGAATATTTTTGTAATTGTGTCACATAAATTCCCTTCCCACAAATACAGATGGCAATATACGGTATATCTTTTAATTTTTCTTGATAGACAAATAAGTAAGGGTCGACATACACCCTCAATATACATAAGAGATGCTCTGCACTGGACCAGTCATGTGGCTGGAATAGAGCCATGCAAAGTTAGGTTAATGCAGAAAGCACAGTATCAGCCAGCCAGAATGACGGAAGACACAGAGAATGACATGATGACCGTCATGAAGGACCTGAACATTTTAGCTGTGCGAGTGTATTTTGGAGTTTTAAAGTCAGGCAAAAACAAAGGGATGTAAGAGTAAACCCCCCATCTGCTTTACCACATGACAGCACCACTCGCTGGAGCACCCAGAATGTGAGACTTCATCATTTAAGATGCTAAGCACACCCCAATTCAAAGTAAAAATAATGGGTTGGAAAACTTTACAATTTACTTAATGTGCTCCCAGTTGTTCATCTGAAAGGCATTTAATGCATTTGTAAATTTCTTCCTGCCTTTGTGACTTACCTTTGACAGTCTTGTTTCGACTTGTTTCAGACATCAGGATCCAAATACAAGCTCTTAAAAACCTTTGTGGATTCTTAATTAACAGAGCTTTAAATGTGGTGATTATTTGGTGACCACCTTTAATTCCTGAAGTTTTTTTCTGGCATCACGTTTCAGAAATTAGCCTCATCTTGCGCACCAGAAGGCATTCATCTGGAGCTGTTGCAATAATAATAAAATATGTATAAAAAATAAAATAAATGGTGAAAATGCCCTCACCACCACACTTAAAGGGTCATTCCTGTGCCAGAGTTACAGTTGACTCTCCCATTAGACATGTGTAATTGGATGTGCTGAGTGTGTGTGTGTGTGTGAGTTCACATTTAATTTTGCTGTGTGAAAGTCACTGGTGTGATTGATTCTTGCCATAACTTTAAAACGCAGAACTTGTCCCAAATCTTTGGGGAGGTGAAACTCAGGGGAAGGTGCATCTGAGTGCAAACTCAGAGTGATGATGTTTGCATGTGAAAACTGCATCTCAACAGCTTCAGTTTAGTTTCCCCAAATGGAGTTAAACCACTGGTGTGCCTGATTAAAAATGTACTTCCGTTGCCTTTGACACAGTTGAAGTCAGACATAACTTTGACTGGAGGAAAAAAAAGTAGATTAAATGTTTTTTTTTTCTAATATTACTGGTCCGGTCTGTTGACAAGAGTCATACACTTTTATTCAAAAGATATTTAAAATTTTCAACGATGCCAAAAAAACATCTAAATTATTGTTTATTATTATTGTTGTTGATGTTGTAAATCATTCTAAACAGAGGTCATTTACCCCTGAGATCCTTACAAATAATACATGATGTTGATTATGGAAACAGTGACAACCTGAAAAGCAACAGCAGGACTCAGAAAACATTTGTAAATCATATTTTACCTAATTGTTCCAATCGTGAAATGTTCTTTTTTTATCGTGTTTATAGCTGCTACAACGAATCTGCAAACAAGCTAGGTTTTGAATGCACGCTACAATAGTCACGGGCCACTTTGATTTATATTAAAGTATTTATTCTAACTCCAACAACTGACCATACTGCATTTCAGCAGAAATTACGGCATGTAAGTTTTTTTGTTTTTTTACTTTGTCAATTTTTTACTGAATATTGGAGTAAATATTTAGGTTTATTCTAGCTAAATAAGTAATTGACCAATCAGTAATGCTCATTGTTTGCATAAGACAGCAGGTGACGCGAGAAAAAAAAAAGTCATTCAATAAGGAAACACTTAGCAGAACCAGACTCAGTGACAGTGACTCTTCACTTCTGCAAAGGTCACTGGGGCATATTATTGCTTTTAGTCTCTTCTGCAAATCTTTTCTTCAGTTGTCTCTCCTTCATACATGTTTTTTTTTAAATGGAGGCCAAGTGTCCTTTTTAAGGATGCATATTCCCTTGTTGTAACAATTAGAAAACTGTTCAGGCTGCACAAAATGGAAAATAGACACAAAAGAAAAGGCTGTGTCAGAAAGAGAAAAAAGAATGTTTCTCATCGTGAGCTGCAAGTCTAAATGGTTGGAGAACAAAGTCACTTCAAAAATTAAAAGTTAGACTGAAGCTTGCTGATTTATTTCCAGCTTTGCAAAATCTAGCCGTTTCCATCAGTGCCACTTGTCCTCAGGAGAAATTATGTTCATCTTCTTATTTTCACTTTCCTTTAAAATAAACATCAAAGACAGGGTCTTTCAGATCTCGATTTTAACTAAACTTGATAGATTTGCCCTGGACTCCAAAAGAGAATCAGTTGTGGCTCTTCATCCAGTAATTACTCTCTGAGGGTTTCATTAAAATTAATACAATAGTTCACACTATTGTCTAACACATTTCCATCTGGTGACCATTTAGGCATATTATAAAACATTTGCTGGTGAAATGTTATCAGGTCTGAGTCTCGAGGAGAGAAGAAATGAGGAAGCACAAAAATGAAAAAAAAAAAAAATTAAATGAGGCTAATTCTGACAAATTCTGTGTTTTTGGTACAGAGATTCAAAGTCAATGGATTAAAATGTCAGCAACAGATGCAGTCAGACAGCCTCTCTATGTGTGTGTGTGCGTGTGTTTTTGTAAAACTGCTTAAATTTTCTTTTATCTTTATTTTTTTAGACTCGTCTCTGTCCAAAATGAGCCCCTGTTCTGAGGCAGGGAAGCCCTGTAACCCCTGCCTGGATGCAGCCAAAGCCTGTAACCTTAACGAGACCTGCAAACGTCTAAGATCTGCCTACAACTCCATCTGCAGCAAGGCCACGCCTCCACAGCCTGCCACAGCCAATCAGGAGCCGTGCAGCAAGAAACGATGTCAAAAGGTGGGTGCAGCGATGGTTCAGGATAGCCTAACTTAAAGTGTTTTATCATAGAGCGTAGTGAAGGAGAAAATTATCTGGCTGTCCATTTTTATTTCAAATGTCACAACCAAGTTAATGAAGAATAAACCCAATAGTTTCATGACATCAGTATTTTACACCAAACTCTATTTTGTTGTTCTGTCTCATTTTGTTTAAGGCTTTCTTTACCCATAAAGGCCAATCAAAAATAATAAATAAATACACTCAACAAAAATATAAACGCAACACATTTGTTTCTGCTCTGATTTTTCATGAGATGGACTTAAAGATCTAAAATTCATTCCAGATAAACAATATTACCATTTCTCTCAAACATTGTTCACAAATCAGTCTAACTGTATGATAGTGAGCACTTCTGCTGAGATAATCCATCCCACCTCACAGGTGTGCCACATCAAGATGCTGATCCGACATCATGAGTAGTGCACAGGTGTACCTTATACTGCCCACAATAAAAGCCCCCCCTGGAATGTGTAGTTTTGTCTCAAAGCAAAATGCCACAGATGCCACAAGCATTGAGGGAGCGTGCAATTGGCATGCTGACAGCAGGAATGTCAACCAGATCTGTTGCTCATGCATTGAATGTTCATTTTCTCACCATAAGCCGTCTCCAAAGGCGTTTCAGAGAAAATGGCAGTACATTCAACCGGTCTCACAATCGCAGACGACATGTAACCACACCAGCCCAGGACCTCCACATCCCGCAGTTTCACCTCCAAGATAATCTGAGACCAGCCACTCAGACAGCTGCTGAAACAATTGGTTTGCATAACCAAACAATTTCTGCACAATCTGTCAGAAACCATCTTAGGGAAGCTCAACTGCATGCTCGTTGTCCTCATCTGGGTCTTGACCTGACTCCAGCTCATCACCATAACAGACTTGAGTGGGCAAATGCTCACATTCGATGGCGTCTGGCACGTTGCAGAGGTGTTCTCTTCACAGATGAATCTCGGTTTACATTGTTCAGGGCAGATGGCAGACAGCGTTTGTGGCGTTGTGTGGGTGAGCGCTTTGCTGATGTCAGTGTTGTGTATCGAGTGGCCTATGGTGATGGTGGGGTTATGGTATGGGCAGACATCTGTTATGGACGAAGAACACAGGTGCATTTTATTGATGGCATTTTGAATGCACAGAGATACCGTGATGAGATCCTGAGGCCCATTGTTGTGCCGTACATCCATGAACATCACCTCATGTTTCAGCAATGCACGGTCCCATGTTGCAAGGATCTATACACAATTCTTGGAAGCTGAAAACATCCCAGTTCTTGCATGGCCAGCATACTCACCGGACATGTCACCCGTTGAGCATGTTTGGGATGTGCTTGACCGGCATATGCGACAGCGTGTACCAGTTCCCACTAATATCCAACAACTTTGCACAGCCATTGAAGAGGAGTGGACCAACATTCCACAGGCCACAATTGACAATCTGATAAACTCTATGCGAAGAAGATGTGTTGCACTGCATGAGGCAAATGGTGGTCACACCAGATACTGACTGGTTCTGAGTCCCCACACCCCCAATAAAGCAAAAAACTGCACATTATAGTGCGGCCTTTTATTGTGGGCGGTATAAGGTACCCTTGTGTACTACCCATGATGTCAGATCAGCATCTTGATGTGTCACACCTGTGAGGTGGGATGGATTATCTCAGCAAAGCAGAAGTGCTCACTATCACACATTTAGACTGATTTGTGAACAATGTTTGAGAGAAATGGTAATATTGTTTATCTGGAATGAATTTTAGATCTTTAAGTCCATCTTATGAAAAATCGGAGCAGAAACAAAGTTGTTAGGTTTATATCTTTGTTGAGTGTACATAATAATAGCTCTAAAATACACCAGAAAAAAGGTATATGCCTGAAGACGTGATCTATTGTTTGGTTTCAAATAAATCACCTCAGATACAGGTAGTCTTACTAAAACAGGGACAAATTATAACTTAATAACCAAACAAAAATCAGCTTAACAGACAAATGTAAGTGTTCAGTCATTACCAAAGAAAAAATATTTATCATGTTTCTTCAATATTGAGAACACACACGTTTTATCAATTTTTGTTCAAGAACATTTTAAATAAAGGTATTTATTTTTTAAGCTGCAGGGACCAAAATGAGCTGTTTGAAGAGGTTGACCTGCATGTCGAGGGGATAAATTCTGAAATGGTCTGTAGTTAAAGTTGTTGCTGAATTTTATTGCAGACTTTAAATTAAATTTGTCTGCCATCTTGAAATGTGTTTTGTGTAGCACTTAGAAATAATTCGAGTCCTCATTGAGCATAGGTTCCTTAACAACGCCATCTGCTCAGAAAAATGTCTTCATTCGTAAGAACAGATTAACTAAATGTTTTACAGGTGATTCTCTGTGGCGACCCCTGAAGGGGAAGAGAAAGAGAAAGAAGGATAGAAGAATTGATGGGCTAACAGCTAGTCTCAGTACAGCTTAGACTAAAGGGTGTTGCAGCCACTTTTAAACAGCTAACCAACAGCAGAAAGGTGTGCCATCAAAACATCCCAGCCAAAGGGATTTCCTAACATTTAACTTAATCACAAAGAAAAAAGCAAGGGAATTTTTCCCCTTGTGCATTTTTGAAATTTGGGGCAATGAGGGCTTTAGTAAAAATAAACTAATAACAGTAATACAATCATAGTTGTCATTATATTAAGGTAATGGTAATGTGAAGTAATAATTTAATGCCTCTTCTTTAAACTTTTTTTTTTGCTTTAGCATTCCTTTATTGCTTTAATTACATGTAGGGACCTAAAGGTGCAGTATAAAAGAACAGATTGACAATTTTACAGAGAGAAAATCCCAAAAGAGTCTAATGTTTCGGTCATTTAGGAAGGAACAGATTGCACATCCAGCTGGCTGCAGGGATTGTCCGTTGTTCTCCTTTCAAAATAAAAGGGGGAGGGACATAACTACTGTTTACCATCAGTGAGTGTGGGGGTGCTGTGTCTTCTGTGAGCTAATACTGCAGCGCAGACAATTGTAATTTTATGACGGCTGGCAAAAAGCTCCAGAGTTGTTTAAAGTCATAGCAGTAACCAAATTTTACCACAGGATGCCATTTTTACTCCATTTATTCATAATGCATCTTTAAGATATGCTCTACCAATTGATTGGCCATACAGATAAAGGGCTACATAAACATTTATTGTAAAATGTATGCTGCTGCAAATGTTCACAAAACTAAGTTTGCATATGGTGGTGACACTATGGCAGTTGGTGTCATTTTAAGACAACAGTAGGTCACCAAATTTTTCACCTTCTCCTGCCGTAAACAAACATAAAAACTTAACATGAAGTTTGCATAAATTGTAGAAGATTGAAGCTGTTTCGTATGAGACCACAACCATGACGCTACCTGAACTAGACTAAACCTTAGAAGGAAAAAAACAAAAGTAAAGAACAGTAAATGAATGCCGAGCACAGGCATTCTGAACCACCTGTAGACGGTTCAGGGAGGTTCTGCTCAGACACGTGAAAAGAGAGTTACAGTAGTCTAAGCGTGAGGAGATGAAGGTGTGGATAACTGTCTCAAGTTCAGAGCGAGACAGAATGGGACTCAGCTTAGCAATGTTCCTGAGATGGAAGAAGGAAGAGCGAACAAGAGAACTGACATGAGAATCCAGGGTGAGAGCTCGGTCAAAGGTCACGCCAAGATTCCTTACAGAAGGTTTGGTGTGAGAAGCAAGCTGACCAAGAGAATCTCTGACTTTGGGAACCAGCTTGTCTGGGGCACAGATGAGGATCTCTGTCTTATCTTCATTCAGCTGAAGAAAGCTCCCAGCCATCCAGGTTTTGATAGAGTCTAAGCAGGTGTGTAACAGCTGCAGCTTAGACATCTCATGGGGCTTAAAGGAGATGTACAGTTGGATGTCATCTGTGTAAAGATGGTAGGAGATTCTTTTAAAGGAGCTCAGGATGTGCTGAAGAGAAAGCAGATAGAGGAGGAAGAGCAGAGGCCCCAGCACAGAACCTTGTGGGACATCATGGGTGAGGGAGGTGGAGGAGGTCCAAAACTTGGAGACGGCCATAGAAAAGGAGCGCTCAGAAAGATAAGAGGAGGACCACTCCAGAGCAGATCCTGATAGGCCTACCCAGTCTCTCAGCCTCTCCAGTAGCAGGTGATGGTCAACGGTGTCAAAGGCTGCAGTCAGGTCCAGCAGGACCAGAACAGAACAGTCCCCTGCATCACTGTGAATCAGAAGGTCATTAGAGACCCTAAGAAGAGCTTTTTCAATGGAATGAGCTCTATGAAGACCTGACTGGTAACACTTAGTTTAGTGCTTGTTCAATGAAACATAAACATATCAAGAACATTGGTACATTTCTAGCCAGAAATAATGTTAAGCTGAATTTCAGAGAAAGAATCATTACATCTATAGACAATATGTTGGCTTATGTTTTTTATTTCATCAACAACAATTAGATCTATAGAAAAAATATGAAATTTTCAGGATGTTTGTGGCTCTTAAGGAGCAAACAGCTTTCATTGTTTTCTAAAGAAATAACATGACACATTAGAGATGTTTCTGGCAAACAGGATCCAGCAGATGTGATCTCTCAACAGAGGAGCAGACAGGTTCTGGTCTCAAGAGGACTTTTCTTTATTTTAGGACAGTTTTTACATATTTCTCTAAGCCTAATGACTTTATTACATACTTTATGTAACCAGAATGGTTATCTGGTTAAGGTGAGCTAAATTATTATTTTTTAATTATTCCCTAGTATGTTTAAAATAGTCTCATGCCCTTTGCATTCCATATTTCCATAGATGTCAAAGTCCACCTGAAAAAGTTTATATTAAAACTAATGATTAAACTGTTCTGTACAAACTGAAGGCATCTGCATCCGCTTAGCGGGGGTGCTGCAGAACTGAACAGAAATGAGTATGTTGCTAATGAAAACCTTTTTCTTGTGTGTGTGTGTGTGTGTGTGCGTGCGCGCGTGCATGCGTGCGTGCATGTGTGTGTGTGTGCGCGTGTTTCAGGCCCTGCGTCAGTTCTTTGAGCGTGTTTCGTGGGAGCTCAGCTACCCACTGTTGTTCTGCTCCTGCCCGGACCAGGCGTGTGCCGAGCGGCGCAGACGAACCATCGTTCCATCCTGCTCCTACCAGGAGAGGCACAAACCCAGCTGCCTGGAGCTGCGGCACACTTGCCGCTCAGATGCCCTGTGCAGGTGAGCAGCACTTGGCGGCCAATCAGGCGTGAGCTGCGGTCATCATGTATGCACTCACTCTTTAGAGCCTGATGCACCCTGTT
Source organism: Nothobranchius furzeri (assembly GCF_043380555.1). NCBI lineage: Eukaryota > Metazoa > Chordata > Actinopteri > Cyprinodontiformes > Nothobranchiidae > Nothobranchius > Nothobranchius furzeri. The sequence goes on from NC_091746.1 coordinate 34,985,506, forward strand.
CTGCTGATTATGATCAACGCCTGGGAGGAACTAATCAGGGAAATCAGAATCCGGAGAGCTTAATTGCAGAGATTCAGAGGTCAAATTTGCACCTTTCATAACTATTTAGAGGTTAGAAAGGCTTGAAAAGGGGGCAGTGAATAAAGGAACACCCGCACCCACCCCATCCTCTCAACTATGACAGGTAAGGTGTCCTTGATCAGAGAGCAGGGAGGACAAAGAGGTTGGAAGAACTTAAAGGGCGGGTCAACCCTGCTTCAGAGTCCTTTTCCACCCATATATCAATTTTGAAAATTTTAACATTAGTAGGCGTTGCCTGGCGGACCGAGAGGGCGGAGCCGCGGCAGTGACGAAGACGGATGGGAGCCGAAGCTAGCTTGTTTTACTCTGAGCAGTCATTAGAAGTGGAGGACGTTTCTCCCCCTCCTTACATAGACAATCGAGAAGAAAGGGACCAAGTCTATTTGGAGGAGACAAGCGGACCTGAGCCTTATTGTTTTGAGCTTGTGAGTTGCCTGAATCTACCGGAGCCAACCCAACAGAACCAGCTCTGAATGGTAAGTAGCCGTTAGCCATAGCATTAGATTAGCCGCAGGGTTTGGCTCCACAGCCTCACAGAGCTATTATCAATCATGTTTTAGATGTTTATCTGCTTCAACACACCTTATTTTAATCAGCAGCAAATAGCTGAGCTGCTGAACAGCTAATCTAACATGTTAAAGCTGGAAAAACCACTGAAACATGTCGATAGCAGCTCTCTAGGACACGGACACCTACCCTGGACTAAAATTACTGTCTGCTGCAGAGAAAGTTATAAAAATACCCCATGAGAAAACTATGTAATGTTTTCATTTATGCTACACAATCACAAACATTCCACTAAAATTGCCCTGTTTTCATGATTACCATACCATACCATACCACCTTTTTTTATGTAGCGTAATGGTTGTTGGCTCTTTTATGAAAGATAAACCATTCTACATAATAATCTGGAATATTATTTTTTACAAATTAATAACCAAATGTTATAGAGATAAGAAGACTCAAAGGTTGTTTTCATCGATAAACTGACTATCATATCCGTTTGTCTGTGTTTTAGTTCAATGAAAAGACAAGTTTAAATTTTAAGAGTTTTAATTCTTCAATTTAAACTAACGATTTGAAGTGACAATCATAGGAAAAACAATCAACATTGGCAACCTTGTTGGACAATCTTTAACAGTTGATATTTTAAGCTTGCACAAATAGACCTTGTGTTGGATGTGCTAAAATTTGAGAATGATGGAATTATGAATGTGTGCATGCAGGTGTCTGAGATTGCTTCAGGGAGAGAGAAGGTGAATCTAAGTGAAAAATTATGTTTTGCAATTAAACTTTAGTTCTTATTAGAAAAACAGCATCAGAACGCTATCTATCGTGTTCTGCCTCACCACATTTAGGACCCTCTTTTAGATCCGGACCTCCTAGGATGTTTATCCAGATGCCACCTTGGCTGACAGAGAAGACGAAGGTGTGCTGACGGTCCAGTCCAGAGTTGACCTCGGTACACATTGCTGAAGTGTTCGGCAGATGCGCTTTCTCAAGTTTTAATTAACTCAGAAATCAAAAGACTCTGGGACCAGTCCACGTTAGCTGGTTGCATTTCAGCTATTCTGTCTGGCTTGACAGAAATAGCGTGGTGGGAGAAAAGAGCCTGCAGGGCTCCTTTCCCCATGGTGTTCGTTCCGCACTTCCGCTCTCTTCCGATCTTACTCTCAAACTGACTAACTTACCAAAACCACTTCTCTTCCCAAAGCAAACTTGTTGTGCGTCAGAGCAAATGTGTTTTGAGTTACCGTGAATACAGCCCTGTGTGAGCGAGTGTGAAGGTCATCGCTAAACATCTTTGAAAATATTATTTAATTAAGTATACTGATTCATTATAGTTCATTATGATTACCCAAAGCATAATAATGATTCATTTGATTAAAATACATTTATAATGAGCAAAGTGATCAAATGATTATTTAACATTAAACAAAGAAAGTTTAAGACTCTGTTTTATTATGACTAGACTGTGGGTTGAAGTCCTTCTTCTGGAGACCAGGTGTTCGGTTGTTGTGGAATTCTTCAGACTTGCTGGCGGCAAAGGTCTTAATCTGTGGGTGAAGGTGCTGCGTGACCCAGCTTTGCCACAGCCGGGCAAATACGACCTTTGGCGCAGAACCCATACTTCCTCACGTTACATTTATATAGCACTTTAAAAACACAGCCATACGGCCGACCAAAGTGCTGAACAGTCGCACAAATAACAGAGATAAAAACATAAAACAGAGCAATAAAATACAGTCAACAAATAAGAAACAAGCCAATAAAAAAGTACAGATAAAAACCTTACAATGGATGATAAAATAGGAGTAGTAAAAACCAAAATAACAGCTAACTGTTAAAAGCAAGGGTAAAATAGTGTGTCTTCAGTCTAGACTTAAAAATTGCCAAGGAGGATGCCAGTCGAACTGCGGCTGGAAGTTCGTTCCACATTTTAGGAACGGCAACAGAGAAAACTCTTTCTCCGCATAATTTATAACACGCTTTTGGTACCTCTAGGAGCAACAGGCTGGAGGACCTGGGTGTGCGACCGGGAGTATAAATCGCAAGAAGATCAGATAGGTACACGGGGGCAAGACCATGGAGGGATTTGAAAACAAAAAGCAATATTTTATATTGGACCCTGAAAGTGATGGGCAGCCAATGAAGGGATTTTATAACTGGAGTTATGTGCTGGCGCCTGTCAGTATGTGTGAGGAATCTAGCCGCTGCTATTTACTGATACCAGCTGTTCTCTTGGTCGTAGGTGATCCTCTGGTGGTGTCGTCAAGATCAGGAGCTCCCGGAAGAATGTGCCTTTGAATTATTCCTTCTTCCTCTAAACAGTTATTTGTTATATTAATTAAATAAATCACAATTTATATATTTCTTGTTTTTGTTCATGTCCATAAATATTTAAACACGCTTGAGTTTAAAGCGAGCTTTTAACAGTGAGGCGCTAGTTATATTCATCACAATACAGCTAGTTAAAGTTGCAACAATGTGATAATTCGATTAATGCAATTTTTAAATATCTATTAAAATATAAAAACTGGAATTAAAATGAGGCATTTTGGCAGCACAAAGAACTCGTCAAACACTATTTATTATAATAATTGTAGGCAGATAGGAGACAGAGCTGATGGAGGTTCTCAGTCATCGAAGGATGGCTAAAGGCTTTCCAGGAACAGGAGATGCGGTGTTGTCTCTTGTTAAGAGACAACACCGCAGGTTGATAAGCAGGTTACAGGTGTGTGAGGCCATCCTCTTGCTGTCATAACCACATGACAGAAGTTATCAGGTGATCAGCCAGGCTAATGATGAGATGCAGAAAGAAAACAAATCCAAGACAGTGCACAATAATCTGTGGTGTTGCTCACTTCATGTGTTCTTATAGAACATTAACGCATGACTGCCTCATGATGTAGCATCCATATTTTGCTGAGTGTCCTGCAATAATGCAGGTTATTGGTTAATTTACTTTTGATAGCAAAAAAAATGTTTAATGTGAAAGTTATTTACCAGGTGAATCAGCTCACACGTCAGCACCAAGTGTCACAGGGCCAGAATCGGTAGTCTCCTTCATGATGTCATGATGTAATGTAGCTCCAAGCTCACGGTAGCAACACACGTGTAGCAATAAGCTATGAAACAAAAACATAGGTAATGTTAAAACTCGTCATCCTCTTCCTCCGCTTATCCGGGTCCAGGTTGCGGGGGCAGCATCCCAACTAGGGACCTCCAGACCGTCCTCTCCCCGGCCACCTCCACCAGTTCCTCCGTCAGGACCCCAAGGCGTTCCTGGACCAGATTGGAGATGTAACCTCTCCATCGTGCCCTAGGTCGACCTGGGGGCCTCCTGCCGGCAGGACATGCCTGAAACACCTTCCCAGGGAGGTGTCCAGGGGGCATCCTGACCAGATGCCCAAGCCACCTCAACTGACTCCTTTCGATCCGGAGGAGCAGCGGTTCTACTCCGAGTCCCTCCAGAATGTCCGAGCTCCTTGCCCTATCTGTAAGGCTGAGCCCGGCCACCCTACAGAGGAAACTCATTTCGGCCGCTTGCATCCGCGATCTCGTTCTTTCGGTCATTACCCAAAGCTCATGACCATAGGTGAGGATTGGGACGTAGATCGACCAGTAAATCGAGAGCCTGGCTTTCTGGCTCAGCTCCCTCTTCACCACTACAGATCGGCTCAGCGTCCGCATCACTGCAGACGCCAAACCAATCCGCCTGTCGATCTCCCGATCCCTCCTACCCTCACTCGTGAACAAGACCCCGAGATACTTAAACTCCTCCACTTGAGGTAGAACCTCTCTCCCGACCCGGAGTTGGCAAGCCACCCTTTTCCGGTCGAGAACCATGGTCTCAGATTTGGAGATGCTGATGTTAAAACTCAAAGGTTGTAATGAAGATTACATGATGATTCAAAACAACTCACCTTTACTACACCTGCAAGGCTTAATGTTAGTCTGGACCATTTGTAGCTGCAACAGTCAGTCTGACAGCAGAGTTCTTGGGTTCATTTAGCCTGAAAGAAATAAAATATTATATACAACATCCCAGTGATGTGGGAGGTCGCTTCCAGAGATGGTGAGAAACATGTGGAAAGCAGAGCAAGGATGGAGCTACAATTTTTTCTGTTAGATCAGGAGGCCCTGAGGTAAAACGGGATGTTAGTGTGAGTCTGGGAAGCTACTCCTCTCCAGTGGTGACCAGCCAGGCTGAGATGTAAGGAAAAAAAAAACAGAATACAGAGTACAATATTATTATTTAGAACGTTTTTACCTGGATCAGTTCATGGAGCTTCATTTGGAGTCATTCAGATGGAAGCTGCTCAGAAGCTCTCCACCACACCTGGGTCTGTTCAGGAGTATAGAAGCTGCTCAGGGTGGAATTCCCATCATGGTCCCAGTGTCACACACACTGCTGCTTGGAGGCTATGTGAAATATAAAGAAACAGCAAATATATTTATAGTTGTCTTTAAGAGCAGCAAGTGTGCACGTACAGCATGCACGCCTCGTGCACGAGCCTCCTATTGAAGCTGCCATTACGCTTTTGGCCAGAGGGGGCAATCGCGAGCATAAAAGTTCAAAACCCCCTAAAGTCCCTTTAAATATTCATATTTTACTGAAAAATCTACGGCGCCTAAAGCGTTACAATAATGTTGCTGTGGGAGTTTAGTAACTTAGATCATGTACAAAACAAACTGTCTAATATATGTGCTTTATAACACGGCTGGTGAGTGATCGGACTGCTTTCAGAGCTTACTCAGTGTCGAGAATCAGACATGTTCTAATAAGAATCGGACTCAGCACCAGTTCAGAACCGGGTCAGGTCTGCTGCAGGAGGAGCTACGCTTCAGTGTCCCTCCTGCTCTGCATCAGCGCTGATATTACTAACTGGCACAAAAACTTAACCCGGACCCGTCTGTGACATTATAATACACAACACTCGCTTCGAGCCTGCGGCAGAGTGGACCGATTGTCTAAATTACGTGAACCACGTCCATGTCTCGCTTACTTTGTAATTATAAATGTAGCGAATATAGCTGCAAAATTACAGGTAGGGAACGATCTTTAGAAGCTGTTAAAAGTAATTATTTAGCTTACTCACCACAAATTGGGCCCAAAATCTGCGTTTTGAGGAAGCAGCAGTCGGTGGGATCTGGCTAATTACTGGAACGGCTTGGACTTATTTGTGAAATGCTCTTCAAACCAGCATAACCTGGTTCAAACTCCATCCCAGTTCAAACTCATCAAGTTGGTGAGAATAACATGTAAAAAACACTTAACTACAATATTAACAGCCAAGCTACTAGAACTAAATAACTATAATACTAGAAGCTTTGCTGGGATTCTGACAATGCTCCCAGAGTTTGCCCCTTTCTGTTGGGGGTGATGATGAGAAAGCTCCCCCGCTCAACGCCGAGCAAAGCATCCCACCACCAGCTCCCCCGCTCAACGCCGAGCAAAGCATCCCACCACCCCAGACCCCAACATGACGGCCAGCTCCCCCTCCTAGCCTCCAGCCCATGGAAGCCAAGCGACAACAGAGGTGTGCTAAGACCCCTAGTCTCCCTCCGCCTGCTCCAATACAGTGTTAGTGCATGTGGATGAGGTGTATTCCATGGCTGTGGTGAGTGGGCACTGCAGGCATCGTTGGACCTACACCAGCTGATGCCACCACACAACCCCACTTCCCTGGTTGGTGGGATTTTTAGGAGTAAAGATGGTGGGATTGCCAGGGGCTGGAGCGTTCATTGCACATAGGTGGTCTTCTTCAGCTAGGGATGTGAAAATTAACCAGTTTAACCAATCAGCATTTTTCACTGAGTTAGAAAGAGGAGCATGGTGATACCACTTGCAGGGATGCTTCCAACAGGTGGTGTCACAGCCCTAGCAGACTTCCTCTTTCCTAAAACGGCATTTCCAGCCTGAACAGTCTATAGAACAGAAGTGCCCTATGTGCACAAAAGAAGACTGGAATTCATCATGAATGTCACATGTCAGCATGTGTGTGTGTGTGTGTGTCGGTTTTGAAGTTATGCAATCAAGACTGACAAAGCAATGATGGTGTTGATTCTGTCTGTGTTTCCCAGGGCAAATGTGGCTACAATGTAGCTCATCACCACCAGAGTGTGAATGGGTGAATGACTGACTATAGATTAAAATGATAAATGACTTTTTTCATTCATCATTTACATCTCATCTAGCCATTTTCCTCCTCCACTCTGGAACTGAGAAGTGTCACACTTCAGGGATGGAGGTGAGATAATAGGAGATATGTGATGCTGTTAAATCAGTCTGTATGAAGACTTTCCTTCATTCAGATTTGGAATGTTTTATTTTTGTGTTCCCTTTCTTTAGCAGTGTATATATGTTTGGTACATCAGGAGTATGGGGTACCAGGCCCTCTGACACAGGCTGTTAGGTTCCAGTATGACTGGTGTCAGAGCATGGTCCACATTGCCAGCAGTAAATCAAGCTAATTTCCAGTGAGAGTTGGACTCCGCCAAGGCTGCCCTTTGTCATTGATTCTGTTCATAACTTTTATGGGCAGGATTTCTAGGTGAAGCCAAGGTGTTGAGGGGATCTCTTTTGGTGGCTTAAGGATTGAGCCTCTGCATTTTGCAGATGATTTGGTCGTTTTGACTTCATCAGTACGTGATCTCCAGCTCTCACTGGAGCGGTGCGCAGCCGAGTGTGAAGCAGATGCCTCCTGGACGCCTCCCTGGTGAGGTTTTCTGGGCACATCCAACTGGGAGAAGACCTAAAGGAAGACCCAGGACACGCTGGAGAGACTATGTTTCTCAGCTGGCCAGGGATTATCATGGGTTTCCCCATCAGCCCAAGCAGCCAGGGAGAAGGATGTCTGGGCCTCCCTGCTCAGGTTACTGCCCCCGCGACCCGACCCCAGATAAACAGCCTAAATTTAATAGATGGATAGATACATGTTTGTGTGTGTCTATGTATATGTATTTATTTATGTATGTAGTGTGAAAAGAGTATACTAATCCCTAAAATATCTTGCTATCCTCAAAATATTATTGCCCCTCTTTTGCTGCTCCATAATTCTATTTTCTTTCCTAGATCCACCACAATACAGTGAAGAAAAGTTTTACTGGAGAAAAATAGAAGCTGTAGTAGACTGCAACCAGAACATTAGTGAAAGATTAGGAAAGGAAAAAAAGTAATTGAAAACATAAATATCAATATGTCATTAAAACCTGTTTAATCTTTCACAAATGATTTATTTTTTATTTTTATTATTATTATAATTTCTAGTGGTAGTATTATCAGTAGAAGTGCAGAAGCTGGAGGAAGTAAAAAGTGTTTTCATTTGACCTGCAGATAAACATGATATCACTTTGTACTGGCTGGTCGGTGGGCTGATGCCTTCTTCTCAGGGTTTTCCTCAATGCTGCTTTGTGATCAAGTCCAGTCTTGCTTGACAGCTGGAGGCTGAATTCAAATATTTATTTTTTTCAGTAACTCTTCAGAGTGCGTCACGCCTTGACATAAATAAAATGGGATTCTGATTTTAATCTGAAGTGAAAAGTTTTACAAACACTTCATCAGTGTGTAAACGCAGCATGCGTGTAGGAGTCCAACTCAGTGATCTCAATTCACACTTTTGTTGTTATCCGTCATGTCCATCAGCAGAGACATGTTGAAATGTGGTCAGCATAATGAGATGAGTGAAGAAACATTTACTTTATTGCACTGCCTTTTGGGGGCAATTAGAAAAAGCCAGCCTTCCTTTATCCTCTGTGATTCAGTGAAAAACAACAAATTAAGACCAGGAGGAGTTTCTAATTACTGTCAATAACTGCCGTGTAAGCTAACTCATAACTGCAAAAGGGAGTTTTTAGAGCTGGCATGTTGTTTGCTAAGACAACCACTGTTTAGTTCAAGCTGCAACCTTTTATTTTGATCCTAATGCAGAAACACTCCATAGGAAATCACCACAAATCACATTCCTGCAGCAGCATTGATGATTCTCATCCCAGCTGCTTCACACTCTGATGTCTTGAGAGCTTTTCATCTGAGACACCTGGACAAGTCACAGACTTTTAACAGTTATCGCTTATTTCAGTATGTTAGAGATTCCTTTCCTAATTGCTCAGTAGGGTTGCAGTTAGTTGGTGTCACACTTTTATTGAGTGAGAGGCGGGGGACACCCTGGACAGGTCACCAGTCCATCACAGGCCCAAACAAAGACAAAAGAGATGTACAACCAATCACAAATTCACTCACAGCTAGTGATGGAATGAAGAGCAAAGTTACTTTTCATTAACACCTCATGGTTGGTGTCCAAAGAAAAGAGAAAAAGAGCTGCACAACAAAGTCTGGCTTGTTGAAAGCAATGTCTACAGACTGAGAGGATGTTGTTTATGAAAATGTTTTCACTTTGTCCCTTAAATACACAGGAAGCTAATTAATGTAAAACAGCTGGCATTTTTTATTGAGCTGATGCAACATAACGAGATGAGGAAATGTGTTTGTACAAGAATGGACAAATAGTTGAGAAAAACAAAATCCCAGTCCCCTTTCTTTGGGTCCTGACCTGATTCCAATAAGTGACTCTCACAGAAACGTCTCACGCTGATGTTGCTGTCACCTGCAGAGCTGATTGGTCCTCCTGGCCTCTCTGAAGCAGCTGTCTGCTTCCACGTCAACTTTGAATATCTGCCTGTAAGCCTGCAGCAGTGTGCTGAATGTTGATTTTATGGTACGCTTAAAGAAGGACCGAGTGGCAGCATTGCAAGCTACACACTGTAACAGAAACTGATTTAAACAACAACTAGCAGACAGTCAAATGGTCTATTTCAGGAAAAAACACCCTGTTAGTAAAATTATCTGAATGATGTGGAACCTGGAAAATGTTGGATTATTTTTATTGCTGCTTTGCTGCAGCAGGCTCACAGAACCCCCAAAGTCAACAATAAAAAGAGAGGACATCAGAGTTGGGACAGTTACGCAATCACACCAGTTAGAAAGATTGTGTATATTGGCCAATTCTGATCCCCAGGTCATTTCTCATGCATCTTAAAGTTAAAGTATATGGTGGTTTAACCCCCCAATCCAATCCCTTAATGCTGAGTGGTAAGCAGGGAGGCACTGGGTCCCATTGTTAAGTCTTTGGTATGACCTGATTTGAGCCCGATCTCCCAGCCCCTGGGCGGACACTCTGCCACTAGGCCACTGAGAAGGTTTGATTCAACGACACAATGTAAATGTAACAATCTAAAAAATATCATATGGAAACATAGCTGTTAATCAGAGGTACAGAGTTCCAGTCACATTGTTGATTAAACACGTTTTAAATTAGACTAGGCAGGTTAGCACATCTATTTGGAGGAATAATACATCCCGTGATCTGCATGGATAAACTTCACTTGCTTTCTCCAGAGAAACTCCTGCATTGATTAGAACATTTTTAAATTACATGGTTTTCATAACTGCTGTTTTTTAAAAGCTAAATAATTATCAGGATTGAACTCAACAACAGAGTAAACTTTATCTTATAAGACTATAAACTATAAAACATTTTTCTTTTTTCCACATGATGTTTTTCAATCTGCTGCTAGATGTGTTCTGCACTACTTTTTGCGGAGACAATGACAGTGCTGTTGACAAATGTAAAGACAGTGGCGTGCTGATCAGTCACAAGCTTGCGCTCTCCATCACCTTCGACAGATATTTTAAAAAATTGGACATGTCTTCGTCACTTTCTGTGAGCCTGCTGTAGAGCCCTTGTGTTGACGCATCGTGGCGTGGTTATGCGCCAACGCAGACGGAGAAGTAAAGCAAGCGTTATTCTGTGATTTTAGGCAGAGGTAAGAAATATGTGGTTTTGTATTCCTGTCCTCAACCCAGAGAACAAGCCAGATCAAATGTTGCCCTACATTTGCTGTTGCATTGCTCCAAATTTCATACACATGTGCAAAGCAAAAGATCACTCTTCAGGGCATGACTTGAATTTGGTTCAAATACTGATTGAAAATCCATAACTAGTGGATCTTGTTGACTTCTCTAACTACAGTTGTACTGCAGGACTAGATAATTAGCCATTGTCTCACTTTGCTGAATAAATCTTCTAGAAAAGCACTGTAGTATTTTTAGAGAGAGATTAGCACCGTAGGTCAAACTTTTCCTATCCAACAAAACTGAAACTCCCAGCTTGATTTTAAGGATAAAGGTTTCCAGTGACCTGCTGTGTTCTTTCAGCTGCATATTTTGCCATTTTTAACGTAGTCTACTTTCATCCAAAAAACCTAGAAAAGCTGATGCATGTAAAATCACCCATTCCTGCTCTGCTGGGTGAGCAGCTTCTGCTTGCTGACAACAAAGACTAAGAGCAGAATGAGAGAAGCCATGACAAAGCTCTGCTTCTGCAGGGTGATCCTCTGTGGGGCTTAGCTCTGCCTGTTGCTGCTTTGTTGTCATGTAGTGGTAGACTACTGACTTTCATCCCAAATATGAACTCAGCAGCTCATAATATCTCATAGGACATGAGGGGGTATTTATATGCCTTAACGTTTACCTGAATGGCATTCTGGGAGGTGTTCAGCATGTTTTCAATTAACGTATCAAATTTATCTGAGTTACATGTCAAGCAGGAGCACGTGCTTTTTTTTTTTTACTGTCTCTTTCTTACACGTATGGGTTGAACTCACCATTACCATTACTTCATCAAGACTGTCACCCAAAATATTTGATCTGTATCCGGGACCATGAAATAAAGTTTGAGGTTTGTAAGAGAAAAATAGTTAAGTTGACATCAGAAAGAAGACATCAGAAAAATAAAAGAAAAGAAGCTATTGAGGCTTCCCTGCTGAGGTTTCTAATAGCTGTTGACTGGTGTGAGCCCTGGCTATCTTCTAATCACACGTTTTAAGCCTGGGCCTGGGAGCATTGAGCAAAAATCCTGATGACACTTCAGTTGTCAGGCCACTGGTCCTGGAGGATTGCCCTTAAACCCACCCAGTGTTTGGTCCTTCCATAAATCACACCGAAATTGAAGGACTGCATCTCAAGACAGTCTTTTTAACACCTAAATCTAACAGCTGAAATGTCTCGTCAGCCTTCATTAGTGTCTACAGGAGTGGATCATCACTAAATCAAACAATCAAAACAAAAACCAAATTAAACAAATCAGCTGTGATCCAAAACATGCAGGAAACGTGCTGGAAGCACCGGGCATATCAGCTTCATCGATTATAAGCTCAACAGGAGGTGGTCCGCCACTCTGAAGTGGGATATTTTGACCATGGAGGGCAGTGGGGGTCTGAGTGACATTTCATTAACCCTGTAAAGGATCATTTTAGCACATACTGAAAGAAAATATTTAAAAATATGAAAAGTCCAAAGTATTGCTTTGAAGGGGTTATTAAATATCTCACAAATAGCTCTGAAACGATCCCCCTCGGTGTGCACTTTGCCCAGAATGTACTGCAGCTGTAAATATTTGAAGACTTGTGCGAAGTGGCAGTCATGGTAAAAATAAGAACACCATTTTTCTTCTTTACCTGGGTGATCAAACATTGCTAATCGTGAAGAGCTAGGTCTTTCTTAGTGAGCTAATCCCATTGAGGGAGAGAAAAATCATCAGGGACAGACTGATTCAGGGGTCATCCATTAAAAAGGTTATCTAGAGAAGAAAACATGAATGATACCATCACAAAGAATGATGGAGAACAATGTTAATTCAACATAAAGTAGGATTAAGTCAGAACAAAGTGGCTGTGACAATATCAAAATGTTGTGTTAATGCCTTCAAAACTCCCATTGAAAATGTCGATCATCAACAGGGAATTCATATCCTTAAAACGCCATAGAAGCCTTAACTAAAATATCCATATTTAATCGTCAGGCATCATTGGGCAACATTTAGTCCATTTGTGCAGTTTTTTTTCCTTTTGTTGGTGGTGGGTGGGGGGTGGTGGTGGTGGTAGCAGTGTTTGTGCATATAAAATGTTGTCGCAAAACCTCTCTCTTGACATATTTAGAAAATCTATTTGAAACTTAGAAAAATGACCAAGGGGACACTATGAAGAAAAAAAAACACTACCCTCTTGTGACCTTTGAGGACAAAAACTTCCGCTCCAAAAAACTGGCTAGAAAAATGTATACATTCATATTTTGTATTTTATCTGTTTGCCTTTTTTCTGTTAGATCTGTTAAATTACTTCAGCCCTACTCAAACCTATAAAGTGTTTTATCAGTTTGAGGATTTTAACTCTTTAAATTCCAGTTTGATTACTCATTAATTACAAATCAGTCTTGGTCACATTGAAATATCTTTTAAAAAATTTAAAATTTTGCAGATTTGAAATTTGTCATCCTCATATGACTATCAAGGATTAAAACATCCCATTGACTTCCATTCAAACCACAGGTTTTGATCCTGTACGATCTGCAAAAAATAGCTATGCATTCTGAGATTTTAGGGTTTCATTTTGGGGAAAAGTAGTCAGATTTGTGATGTTTACTGTTCACCTCCAAATTCTGTCATTTCTCCATTAGTAGCCCAGGTGAGAAACCTTAACCATTTCTTTAGATCTTCTGCTGTTTGTATTTAAGTCAAAATGTCAACCTGACCTCTGAAACGTAAATAAAATACAGTTTCATGTTCTTACTGAACTTCAGTGTAGAAAACATAAACAATTAGCACGTTTATGCACCTGGCTGGAAGCAAATAGATTTTTTGGAAAATAACAAATTTTTGGTCTTTTCCTTTAACCACAGCAATGGCATTGAGTAATAAAACTAGATTTTGAAGGGTTAAAATGCTCAAAATGACTTAAGTTTTTATAGAATTTGTGCAGGCCTGAATTTGTTTAACCCTCCCACTGTCCTAATGGGTGTGACCCCCTGAGGAAAGTTGATCATTGAGCAGGGTTGATGGTTTATCCCTTGAGTCCATGTAGCAGGGGTGAGGAGTGAGCACCACCTCACCCCTGCCACGTGGACCTCAAGGGATAAACCATCAATCCTGCTCAATGGTCAACTTTCCTCGCGGGGTCACCCATAAAGACAGTGGGAGGGTTAAGAGATCTATGAAACAAAATCAAAATAAAATATGAATGTATATATTTTTTTACCACTTTTATGAATGAACGTTTTTGTCAAAAGAGGGCAGTAAATTAAATTCCCGCCTGAGGGTTAAGGCATTAAAATCCTTAACAATGAGCGAAGGTTAGATGAGCGATGGAGTTCTGAATTCTCTGCATGGATTGAATGAATCAATGACTGAGTAAGGAGTGGATGAGATGATTTCTCTTCATAGTCGAGAGTGAGGACCTGGGTGCTACTTGGCACGCTTGGGCCAATGAGAGATGGAGTCCCTGACAGAAATAGCAAATTATTTTTGTGAATTTTGAATTTGTGTTTTGCTTATTGAAATGCTTTCAATTCAGTAGACCAAACTAATTGTTGTAAAAACCAACACTTGTGTTGTTTTGTACTGTAGATCTATGTTACTCCTTCTGGTCTATGAAAACCCAGAAGAGGGCAACTCAATAAATAAACATGTGGAGGAGGCACAAGGAGAAATCCACTTACGGGAGTAAAAGGTTCATTAAACAAAAGGTGTCTCAGAAGACAACACCAGGAGATAAAACAGTGATATCAACAGAAATTATATGAGCAGAGAGATAATCCTAAAACCAAAATGCATCTAACTGACAACCAAGCTAATTACAAACACCTAAGAAAGGCAAATGGCTAATGGCCTCAAACTCAGTATAAAAATACGAAACCAAACTGGGGTCAGAGTCAAGCAGTCTGCAGGAGCACCAGCTTGGCTCAGCGTCACTCAGACATGGCAACAAGCGAAACTCTTCTAATGTCGTTACTCAAACAACAAATCGGACCAAACACGCTCCTCACCCAAGCTTGGCAGCGGGCTTATGCTGTCCAAGGTGCTGAAAGGGCAAAGTAGAGAGAGAGAGAGAGAGAGAGAGAGAGAGAGAGAGAGAGAGAGAGAGAGAGAGAGAGAGAGAGAGAGAGAGAGAGAGAGAGAGAGAGAGAGAGAGAGAGAGAGAGAGAGAGAGAGAGAGAGCTGGCGATAACCATTGCTGTGGCTCCGTGATGCTGAAGAACGGGTAGCCAAGACTCATAACTTTCTATAGTAACATTGTTGCCATGATGGGTCAATGTTTATAGCTCAGGTGGGCGATGTTATTGTTGTGACTGATTGGTGTAAATAAGTTAGTGTGTTTAAATGTGTAGCTCTTCTGTGTTTGGAATTGTTACTTTGTTGAAAGACTCCATTTATATTGTACCAGTGACCAGAATAAGGACATCTTAAGACATGTTTCTAATCTAGAATCTCTTCACAGACAGCTCTAATGTGCTTTAAGCTGCAGTGCTCTGTGTTGACTCTAAAAACTATTATAATTCCAAGCATTTCCGCTCTTGAATAAAAAAAAAATCATACCTTCCTCTTTGGAAACTTGTTTTTGTATTAGTTTAGATCAATATTCTTTCAGGAGTCCAGCCTACAGTAAACTTGAATTTAAAAATGCACATATTCATAAGTGGTAAGCACCACTGATTATTTATAATTTATTAATTTGGTAAGTCTTGCATTCATTTATTCTTTTGAGGTTTAATAAACCATCAGGTCAAATTAGCAGGTGTATTCATTCATGAGCTATCACCAGAAGCTATTCCTGATTTTATGTGGGAGTGTACAAACTGGGATATAGGTTAATCTGCATGCTTACAACGTATGCAGGTCGTCATTTACCCATTCATGTTAACCTGATTTTTTACAGGCTGGGATTTATCATAGGGTTTTACGTAAAAGGTTAAGTTCACATGATTTTATAATTCATATATTATTTTCTTTTAATTAATCTTTTTTTCTGTGAGCCACTTTCTGTAGAAGAATTCCAGCACTTTCTAAAAGTGCTTCATATGTTCCTTTATTAGTAAATGTACACATTTTTACTTATAAAGACCTTCCTGTTTGTTATTGCACCTCCAGCTGAAGGCTTTGGTTTATGCAACACCTTGTTTTCTATTGTGTATGCATGTGTCATTAGCCATGTAGAAAATGCTCTAGTTTAAAGATTTGTGTTTGTTTAGTTAGGCTGCATGGTGGAACATGGATAGCAATGTGGCTCCACTTGTAGTCTGAAGGTTGCTGGTTGGAACCCCTGCTGTGGTTTATCTGCACAGGGTTTGCATTTTCTCCTCAAAGGCCAAAATGTGTAAATTGGGTTAATTAGAGACTCCAAATTGTCCCTAGATTGAGCTGGTTGTGTGTCCTGTGTGGCTCTGAGATGGACTGGTGATTGGTCCTGGGAGTTCCCTGCTTCTCCAGACACCAGCTCCCTGTGACCCCACTGAGGAGTAAGTACATTTAAAAGATGAGTGAGTCTGAATGCAGTGTCTACCTAAAGGGGAATTTGAAAGGAGAACAACAAGGCTAAGTTGTAATCTTTATCAGTCTACTTATTTTTAGGTCAGTGGTCTTTACGAAACATGTTCATGAAGGTGTTTTGAACAAAATCATCACATTACACAATCCCACCAGCTCTCATCTTGATCTTTTCAGTCTCTTTTCAGAATCAGCTTTTTCAGGGTTCCGTCCCTTTAAAATCAAACAAGCTGTTGCTGGCCTCGTTTTATATTTATCCTTTTTATTGTACAGACTGTTGATGGTTTCATTATTATTGTTTCTTCATGATTGTGGATACAATACAGCAGGGCCCGTTCCAGACTAGCATATGTAAGCGGCAGACAGATTTGTGAAGGGGGCAGACTGCGGCGACGGAGGAGGAAAAAGCGTGTGCTGGTGGTGGAGGTGCTCTGGATGTTTTTGTCATGTGATTGGAATAGCGTTTTGTTAAACACTGACCTTCCCTTTCCTTCTATGTCCTTGAAACTCATTCATCACATCATAAATCGACCACAGCAGGAGTTCCCAAATTGAGGGTTGGACCTACCACTCTGCTCCATCTCTCTCCCTCCTCTTCCTCCCCCACAGGACCAAGGTCTTAAATTGGGTGGACTCCGCTTTCTCCATTTCTGCCCCCACTCTCCCAAAACCCCTCAAAAACTGTTCTGGCCCCTTCGCCTTAAAAACCCTTGTCAAGATTCATTTCAAAACTATTTTTAAGTTTATTTTTATTGTTGGATAAATAGCCTGTTTTATCTTGACTTTTTAGAGAGTCTCTGAGTGTATAGAAAAGCACTTTATAAATAAAATGTTTTATTATCCTATATTATGACCCCACGCCTGTCCTATTATGGTGTCCCACCTGAAGGCTGAGCTCCTGCTGATGTAGCTCCTAGACTCACTGAGGCATGTAAACCCCCAGACCAGAATAAGCTGGCAAAGCCTCAGGGGAAGCTGAAAACTAAATAGATAAAAACCAAAGTGCTGTACAGATAAAAAAGTTAAATGCAAAATAAAAACAAAAGCAGAATCATGGGTGGCACTAGCTAGGGTTTGCTAAAGCAATCCAAAGATTGGGCCTAGCAACAGATTAGCAACCCCATCTCTTGAACGCCCCCCTTCTCACCCCCAGACTGTCCCTCATTTTTGACAGCCTCCCTTTTCCTCTTCAAATCCAGCATAAACTGCGTGGAGAAAGCCTTGGCTAGCATCAAACCAGGAGGCGGGACCTTAGCGCAGGTCTGGAGCGTGTGGAGCTCTCCCAAACCGTCAAAACGAATGAGTTGAACAAGCTGGGTGAGGAACGTGCTGTTAAAAAAAAAGACTTGTTTCTGCTTTGACAGAGTCTTTGTGATGTTTCTGTCATTTCTCCTTGTCACGGCAACTGTGCAGAAACTCTGAGTCCCGGTAATTAGACAGGTTCATGTTAAAATCCAAAGACTATAACACAGATGAGGTGCTGGGTTGTGGCTAAACCATGTTAAAGCACATTACAAAGATGCTGAGGTTAAACAGAAGGCTTACTTATGATCTCAGAATTCTGAGAAAAAAAGTCAGAATTGTAAGATTAGATCTGACTTTTTTCAGAGAATTTGGTCTGTGATGAATTTTTCGCTTAAATGTTTAGAGATTTGTTGTCATTGTAGAATAAATACCTTGTATGTTTAAAGTAAGAAGAAAAATTGCGAGAATATGGTTATTTTTTATGGGATGTTATATTAGTGGAAAATAATTAGAAATTAAACATAAATGGATCTAAAAAATTACTGGCAGTTTTCTTATCATTCTGCTGTGGAAATTCAGTAGAAATTTTTAAATGAAAACTGATAAATAGCACATTTGTTTTGAATTTTACTTACATTTTTAAAAAGGATTTCACTGTTTTGAAATGATTGTAGCCAAAGTTACACAGAGCCACTTGTAGACGAGCTTGAGTTACCCCGGAACTGTGAGATAGTATGCACGCTTTTGCTGTTGAAGTTGAATTCAAGTAGACATGATGCGCGCGTGTGTGTGTGTGTGTGTGTGTGTGTGTGTGTGTGTGTGTGTGTGTGTGTGTGTGTGTGTGTGTGTGTGTGTGTGTGTGTGAGAAACAGTGATGTTGAAAGGCAGGATGCAAATTTTCACCTACTTCTGTACTTCATTTTGTTGCAGTGGAACTTCGTGTTGTTCCACATTTGGCACAACACCACCACCTGGTTTGGAATGTGGACCAGATTAACTCATATCACCATTTCTTAAGCCCAGCAAAGCAAACCAAGAAAAAGAAAAGAAGTTCTCTAATCCTCTCATAAAAGTCCTTTCATGTCCTCTCATATAATCAAGTCATTTCCAGAAATCAAAACAAACCCAGAAAACTCAGCCTGAATCCCTTAGTGGTAACTTCTTGTCAAAGCGCCTAAACTGAATTCTCCCCTGATCTTAAATCATTTGTCGCCTCTGCCTCATACCTCTTACAGTGCAACAGCACATGGCCATGGACTATGGTTTTGTATTGGCCACACTTACCTTACCGATGTTTCCTCCAAATTGCTAGCGTACTGTTTAATCCCTGTACCCAAATCTGAGTCAGTATATGATGGTCTCCTCTCCTGGTCCTCCTTGTTCTTCTCGTCTCTCCCATCTTCCTCTGGACAGATTAACACCATGTCCTTTTCATTTCCTCCTCTCACTGCTTTTGCCATCTTGCCTTCATTTTCTGTTTAATTATAGTCTTCCTTTCAGCCTTGGTGATATTTATGTTTAATTCAACCAGATCCTCTCTTGCAGCTTCCCTTGCCTATCTGCCTTCCATTGCCACTCGCATCATGATGTGTGTCTGCTTAGGCAGATTGGAAAGTGACCACCTCACCACTGTTGTAAAGCTGCTTCATCATGGTCCGTGATTTGTGATGGTTTTCACTAAAATCATGTCACTTGAAAGGAATGTAGAGGATTTCAAGAGCAGATGAAAAGATGCAGGAAATAATCCCCATGCAGAGGACAGCAAGAAAGGGACAATTTAGTCTTCACAAAACCCCCATGTGTCCGCTGGCTCAGTTCGACAACAATGCCTGTGGCAGGCAGCAGCTTCTCCTCAATATGAAACATGACTCATGTTTGATTGCCTGTAAAAGAGAACCCAAAGTACGCTTGCTCACTTCCTTTTAGCCTCCATTAACCTCAGACAGAAAGCAGAGAGCTGAGAGCTTCATAAATCCTGCAGGCCCTCTGGGTCCTCGTGGTCTCAGAAGGTGTCTTGTCCCCCACTGAGCCAGCAGAAAGTGGCTGTAGGGGGAGCGGGCCTGACTGACACAAAGAGTAATTAAATACAGTCTGCCACAAGTAATGAACAAGGAACCCGCAGAGAGTTATGAAAGGGCTTGATTTTTTTTAAATAACATTATTTGCATTTCAAATAGAAGTTCAGTCACACTTACAGTTAATTTTCATTAAAGTGGAAATCATACCTCTAGTAAATTTCCACAGGTAGCAAAACCTGAGAAAAGTTTGAGCACACAAACTTTTTCATAAAAAAAACTCCAGAATTCAAAAATGTTTTCCTTTTATTGTTTTTATTTTTTTATTTATTTTACTTTTTATATACTTTTAAATATGTGGCAATAAGATAAAACAGAACTTGAAATATCAACCCCACTTCCAACATCAACCCTCAACCAGCAGCCGTGCCAGAGGCCCAGGAGATAAAACCTGCAAGCCCCCAGGCCCGCTCGGAATTCAGCAGCTCGGGACCCAAGGGTGCCCATCCATGGCGGAAACCTAACAGAGCCCAAGGATCCG
Organism: Nothobranchius furzeri; assembly: GCF_043380555.1. Lineage (NCBI taxonomy): Eukaryota > Metazoa > Chordata > Actinopteri > Cyprinodontiformes > Nothobranchiidae > Nothobranchius > Nothobranchius furzeri. The sequence continues at coordinate 35,005,269 of NC_091746.1, forward strand.
AACCCCACCAGGCCAATTTATGGCCTTTCCAATATTTTTTATGCTTTGCATTTGGGAGATGCAACCATCGGCATTGTGTTTATATGCATACAATACCATCTGTTCCAAAATGCCATCTCTGCTCAGTCAGATTGGTCCCGGAGGAAATCAGGAGGAAATCCCAAAGGTGTAGTGTTGGAGTAGAAGTAAAAGATTACATCAACCATCATAAAAATACAACAGGCATGATGAGTTTGCACTAATTCAGCTCAGACAGGATACTGTGAAAGTTTGCTTTTGTCCTTCACAAAGCAAACATGCGGACCTGCATATAGTTCAAACATCTGCCTACACCCTCTTGGATACATAGGTCAACTGGATGCAGTTGTTACTTGTACCAAATAAATAAATAAGTTCAAATTCAATATGGAGCCAGGATTATTGTAAAATATTTTTATTCATAGAATTACTTTAGGCTGAAAGCTACAGAATTGACAGTTTATATTTATGTTGTTGGGATCATAAGTGGTGTTGGATTTAAAGGCATATTCCACACGAAAACGAAATTTTGTTGACACATTTTCCTAGCGTTAGATAAGTGGGAGAAAACAATTTGCAACCAGTCCAGTCATTGTGTGTTTCTCAATGTCAAGGCACCTGGCCTCGCAAGGCGATGTCCTGCAAGGCCAGGTGCCTTGCTTACGAGGACACTGTCCTTCCTTGGTCAAAGAAAACGGTTAAATGGAACAGACTTGCATCACGTGACATGGGACGTAACTTTATATTTTATACGTATACGTTTCAATATAAATATATAATGAGGCTTTCACTTTTTTAATTGTGTATATATTTGTTAAATTAAATATATAAGTGAGCTACTACCCGCTAGCCACCAAAGCTGCAACTACTAAGCTAACTAACCAACCATAGATAACTTCTTTGGATATAAAAAACATTTTAGATATCAACCTGATCGACAATTGGTTGGATCACATTTAAACTTGAAATTTGCCCCTGAAGTAGCTGCCGGCTTCTGATCCTCCATCCTTTTGAAATACCGCACTGTATTCTGGGAAATTTTTCACCATGGCGAGGCTACAAGGCACCTCCCGTGTATCCTTGCTCAGCTAGCTAAACGGCTAACAAACAGAGAGAGAGTCCTCTGTAGAACATGAACATTGGAACACGCCTTGGTGGCTCCTGATGATATATCTCCTAAGCAACCGTGGCAGGACCAAGACATCAAGGCGAGGTTCCTTGGCATTGAGAAACATCCATTCTCCAGCTGAACTCCTTTAGCTTTAGCTTAGCGGAAAACACAGTAAGTGAATAATCCAACTAGCATTGTGAGTAAAAACATCCTTAAAATTGTTCAGTAGTGATCCCAATTCTGCTAGTGATCTATATAATCAGATTGACTGCAAGTGAAAATATGAAGTAGCATAACAGAGTCACAGGTGCCCTTTCAGATGGGACTTCACTGAAAGACGCAAGGCGGCTCCACTGCCCAACTGCACTTTTCTGGACTGAGATGTCTGATGTTCTTCCTGGAATCTGCTTTAGTCACTCCTCCAGTTTCGGGGTTAGTGCCCCGATGACCATGGGCCTCACCAATGTCTTCACACTGAGACATTCTGAAGTTCTTTTTTTGAGGCCCTGATACTTCTCTAGTTTCTTATTTTTTCCTGATGTTGCATTACTTGGTATCGCCACATCAACACAACTGTCCTTGGTTTGTTGGTTCGCCATCACCATTTTGTCAGTCTGGATCTGGAACTCCCACAGGAGCTCAGCTCTTTCGTTCTCAACCACCTTAGAGGGTGTTACCCACTTTGACCTTGGGGCTTCTAGTCCATACTTTACACCGATGTTTCTGTACACGATGCCAGCCACTTGATTGTGGCGTTCCATGTATGCTTTCCCCGCCAGCATCTTACATCCTGCAGTTATGTGGTGGACTGTCTCAGGAGCCTCTTTGCATGGCCTACACCTTGGGTCTTGTCTGGTGTGGTAGATCTTGGCCGCTGTTGCTCTGGTGTTCAGGGCCTGTTCCTGTGCAGCCATGATGAGTGCCACTGTGCTGTCCTTCAGACCAGCTCTTTTCTTTGGTAGGATTTCTTGATATCAGACACTTCAGTCTGTCAGTGGTACATCCCATGTAGGGGTTTGTCCTCCCACGATGGTATTTCCAGCACCTCCTCCTCTTTTCGCCATGGTCTGAGACATCCACTGAGCACGTCATATGGTGGGGACATGTCCCTGGTATCCCTGGCTCAAATGACACGTATGTCTCTTTCTCGCTGCTTGGTGAGAAACACAGAGAGAGTAGATCAATAACAAACAGTTGTTTGAGGTCCCAGAGTGGAACTAGTTATAATGAACCAGCCAGAGCCGAGCAGAGTTAACAGCCTGAGAGAAAGAATTTCAGCACTTGGTTTTAAAATGACAAACTGCATTTTTTGTGAGTTGGTTGATTTAATTGAATGGATTTTTGTTCTTTGCTCCATCTGTCCACATTGCTAAAGGAGCTGCTTGAAGTGTCTGCTGATTACCTTGAGTCTGTAGCACTCCCACATCATTATCAGGGATAACTGAAGCACAGTCACTGCTTCCTTTGTGCAGGATAAAATGTCCTGTCTAACTATTGAGAGACAGTAGCTGAGAAAAGGACAGTGTCTGAAAATCTGATTAATGTGACCTTTAATTATGGCCGTCCTCAGTCTAGTAACTGCTTTGTGAGAGCAAAGTGAGTTGTCACGCTTTTACGTGTGACCCTCATTGAAAACATGGCTGTAGGGGAAAACAAAGCTGTGGCATTTAAAGCTGATTGTGTTGTCCCAATAAGTAATAAATGTTTAGTTTGTTTTAAGATTGAGGACGAGCAGCAGGAAGCATGTTGCTTTTTGACTGATGGCATCATTACACAGCCATGGATCTGATGCTTCTTCACTGTGATGATGTGTTTAACCTTGTTTTCTTGTGTGTGTTGAGTGTGTGTGTGCATCTGTTTGGTTTGG